>NC_132909.1:46004930-46222430 GCF_047675955.1 Chlorocebus sabaeus
CTGAGAGCAGACAGGAGGTGGGTGGCTGGAGAGCGGGCTGAGACAGACCCTGTGTGGCTGCAGAGAGCAGGGGTCCTAGTGCACCCCGACCTCACCCACGCAATGGTCATGACAGTGCAGAACTGTGACGATCAGTCAGATAATCCAGTAGATTGTTTCCCCGTGATGGTCACTAGGGTCCATCTACCCCTTGAGGGACCACGTGAGTAGATGCTGACATAGCGGTCCTCAGAAGAACACGCCACAGTTGGATGGTTTTATTGTTAAATTATTTTTTATTTTTTGAGATGGAGTCTCGCTCTGTCACCTAGGCTGGAGTGCAGCTGTACCATCTCGGCTCACTGCAACCTCCACCTCCTGGGTTCAAGCAATTCTGCTGCCTCAGCCTCTCTGAGTTGTGGGATTACAGGCACCCACCACCACACCTAGCTAATTTTTGTATTTTCAGTAGAGACGGGGCTTCGCCGTGTTGGCCAGGCTGGTCTCAAACTCCTGACTTCAGGTGATCTGCCTGTCTCAGCCTCCCAAAGTGCTGGGATGACAGGCGTGAGCCACTGTGCCCAGCCATTTGGGTGGCTTTAGGAACAGGGGGTGCACATAGCTCCCCAGGTGATCTGCTGGGAGGTAATGCCCACCTGCTGGGTGCCCAGGGATGGCCAAGAGGGTAGCTATCATCAAATGCCAGTCACATAGAGGGAGGTAATATGGTTTGGCTGTGTCCCCACCTAAATCTCACCTTGAATTGTAGCTCCCATAATTTTCACAGGTTGTGGGAGGGACCCAGAGGGAGATAATTGAATCTTGGGGGCGATTTCCCCCCTACTGTTCTCATGGTAGTGAATACGTCTCACAAGATCTGATGGTTTTATAAGGGAAAATCCCTTTTTTCTTGGTTCTCATTCTCTCTTGCCTGCCACTATGTAAAACGTGCCTTTCACCTCCCACCATGATTGTGAGACCTCCCCAGCCACGTGAAACTGTGAGTCCATTAAACCTCTTTTTCTATATAAATTACCCAGTCTCGGGTATGTCTTTATCACCATTGTGAAAACGGACTAATACAAGAGGCATTACTTTTGTTTGTTTTAAGCATGAAAGGAGCTTTTATAGTGCATGACTCACATGCCAGGGCGTTCTGCCCATCTGCTTAAAAAAAAATAAGAGGACGGCTAAGTGCGATGGCTCACGCCTGTAATCCCAGCACTTTGGGAGGCCGAGTCAGGAGGATCACATGAGCCCAGGAGTTTGAGCCTAGCCTGGGCAACATAGCGAGACCCCATCTCTACCAAAAAATAAAATAAAATAAATTAGCTGGGCATGGTGGTGCACGTCTTCAGTCCTGGCTTCTCAGTAGGCTGAGGCAGGAGGTTTGCTTGAACCCAGGAGTTTGAAGCTGTAGTGAGCTCTGATCGCATCACTGGACTCCAGTCTGATGACAGAGCAAGATATTGTCTCTAAGAACAAAAGAAAGAGAAAGAAGGAAGGAAAGAAGGAAGGAAGGGAGGGAGGGAAGGAATGTGTAGTGTAGGTAGGATGGAAGGAAGGAAGGAAGGAAGGAAAGAAGGGAGGGAGGGAGGGAGGGAGGGAGGGAATCTGTAGTGAAGGGAGGGAGGGAGGGAGGGAATGTATAGTGAAGGAAGGAAGGGAGGGAGGCAGGGAGGGAATGTGTAGGGAAGGGAGGGAGGGAGGGAATGTGTAGGGAAGGAAGGAAGGAAGGAAGGAAAGAAGGAAGGAAGGGAGGGAGGGAAGGAATGTGTAGTGTAGGAAGGATGGAAGGAAGGAAGGAAAGAAGGAAGGAAGGGAGGGAGGGAAGGAATGTGTAGTGTAGGAAGGATGGAAGGAAGGAAGGAAAGAAGGAAGGAAGGGAGGGAGGGAGGGAATGTGTAGGGAAGGAAGGAAAGGAGGGAGGGAGGGAATGTGTAGGGAAGGAAGGAAGGAAGGAATTGTGTAGTGTAAGCTCCATTCTGAAGACTGAAGTGTTTTTTGTTTTTTTGGTCCCATCTGTGTGGCAAAAAAACAAACTAAACCAACAAAAAAGCCATCTAACCATTCTAAAACGTATAATTCAGTGGCATTTAGTACATTCACAGGGTTGTGCAACTCCCCCCCACATCTAGTTCCAGAAGATTTTCATCCCCCCCAGAGGAGACCGTGTCCCCATCAGCAGTCACTCCCCACTCCCTTCTCCTAGCCCCTGGCACCCACCAGTCTGATTCCTGTCTCTGTGGATTGCCTTTTCTAGACAATTCAGATCAATGGAGTCATGCACTGTATATGTGTTGTGATTTTTATTTTATTTTATGATTTTATTTATTTATTTATTTTTATTTATTTATTTATTTTTTTGAGACGGAGTCTCGCTCTGTCGCCCAGGCTGGAGTGCAGTGGCCGGATCTCAGCTCACTGCAAGCTCCGCCTCCTGGGTTCACGCCATTCTCCTACCTCAGCCTCCCCAGTAGCTGGGACTACAGGCGCCCGCCACTGCGCCCGGCTAATTTTTTTCTATTTTTTTTTAGTAGAGACGGGGTTTCACCGTGTTAGCCAGGATGGTCTCGATCTCCTGACCTTGTGATCCGCCCGCCTCGGCCTCCCAAAGTGCTGGGATTACAGGCGTGAGCCACCGCGCCCGACCTTATGATTTTATTTTATTTCATTTTATTTTATGTTTTGAGGCAGAGTCTCGCTCTGTCACCCAGGCTGCAGTTCAGCGGTGTGATCTCAGCTCACTGCAACCTCTGCCTCCCAGGTTCAAGCGATTTGTGTGCCTCAGCCTCCAGAGTAGCTGGAACTACAGGCGCCTGCCACATGCCTGGGTATTTTTAAAAATTTTTTTACAGAGACGGGGTTTCACCACGTTGGCTGGGCTGGTCTTGAACTTCTGGCCTCAAGCCATCCGCCCGCCTCGGCCTCCCGAAGTGCTGGGATTACAGGTGTGAGCCGTCATGCCTGGCTTGTGCTGTGATTTTATTTGTATTATTTGTTGATTTTTTTTTTTTTGGAGACGGAGTTTCACTCTTGTTGCCCAGGCTGGAGTGCAATGGTGAGATCTCAGCTCATTGCAACCTCCGCCTCCTGAGTTCAAGCCATTCTGCTGCCTCAGCCTCCCAAGTAGATGGGATTATAGGCACATGTCACCATGCCTGGCTCATTTTTTGTATATTTAGTAGCGATGGGGTGTCACTGTGTTGGTCAGGCTGGTCTTGAACTCCTGACCTCAGGTGATCCGCCCACTCTATTCTCCCAAATTGCTGAGATTACAGGTGTGAGCCATTGCGCCCGGCCTGTGCTGTGATTTTAGAGTGAGGCAAACACGGACACATACACATGATAGATATATCTGGACATGTGCATATATATATATCAAGGGATCAAGGTCTCCTTCCACTGCTCACAGGCTGTGAATTCACTTGGCAAGAGGGGAGACAGTTCTAACTCTGCAGTGGTGATGAGCGAAAACAGCTTGGCAACTCTGTTGAGTCAGAAGAGAAGGCTCCTTAACTAGACCAGCGTTTCTCAGTCTCAGCATGGCTGATAGCTGGGGCAGGCTTGGCACCGTGGTTCATGCCTGTAATCTGAGGCTGAAGTGGGAGGATCGCTTGAGCCCAGGAGTTCGAGACCAGCCTGGGCAGCAGAGTGAGACCTTGTCTCTACAAAAAATAAACAAAATAAGCCTGGCTTGGTGGTGCATGCCTGTAGTCCCAGCTCTTCAGGAGGCTGAGATGGGAGGATTGCTTGCGCCCAGGAGGCCAAGGCTGCAGTGAGCCATAATTGTACCACTGCACTCCAGCCTGGGTGACAGAGATAAACCCTGTCTCCAAAAAAAAAAAAAAAAGATATGATCGGGTGCAGTGGCTCACGCCTATAATCCCAGCACTTTAGGAGGCCAAGGCAGGTGGATCGCTTGAGCCCAGGAGTTCAAGACCAGCCTGGACAACACCTGCCTCTACAAAAAATACGAAAATTAGCCAGGCATGGTGACGCACACCTGTAATCCCAGCTACTCAAGAGGCCAACGTGGGAGAAACACAGCCTGGGAGGCAGAGGTTGCAATGAGCTGAGATAGCGCCACTACACTCCAGCCTGGGCGACAGAGTGAGACCTTGTCTAAAAAAAATAAATAAATAAAAAAGATATTTGGGGCAGTTTGCCGAGGGCGGGGGTGTCCTGCGCTCTGTAAGATGTTGAGCAGCCTCTCTATTCCCCTCTCAAATGACAGTAGCAATCCCCACCCCCAAAGCTATGACACCCCAAAACATCTCCAGAAACTGCCAAGTGTCCCCCCTGGGTCACAGTCACTCCTGGGGTGAGTTCTCCATTCTAGACTCCAAACTCCTTTCCCAGTATCTCAGCCCATTCCAGGGTGACATTCTCGTCCCAAAGCTCCTTCCTCTGCCTGTAGGTGCCCACGGGCCTCCGGGGCCAGGCGCTTCTGAAGGTGTGGGGCCGCGGCCGGCAGGCGGAGGAGGAGCCCCTCTTTCACAACCAGACCTCGGTGACCGTGGACGGCCGGGGTGCTTCCGTGTTCATCCAGACGGACAAGCCTGTGTACAGACCCCAGCACCGAGGTGGGTGGCTGGCACGGATGCAGGGAGGGCCAGCCGCGGTCTGGAGGCGTCACATGCCTCTCTTCTTTCTTCTAGTGCTCGTAAGCATCTTCACCGTCTCCCCAGATCTGAGGCCTGTCAACGAGAAGGTGAGATCAGCTTCTAAAACCGTGGGCCCGGAGCATACCCACTTGGGACCGCCTGGCCAGGGCCACCATTGGAAACTGGTCTTTCTCTCCAGACTTTCTCTTTTCTATTTTCTTTCACAGTTCCATGCCCCCTGGAGAACCCCAGGGAGTTCTTGGTGACAGAGGAAGGCTGGTGGGCGTGCCTGGCCCACTGCTCCTCAACAAGGAATGCTTTGAGGGCTTTAGGTAGCCCTGCACTGTGGCTTAAAAAAATTTTTTTTTCCCAAGACTGAGTCTCTTGCTTTATTGCTCAGGCTGGAGTACAGTGGTGCGATCTTGGCTCACTACAACCTCTGCCTCCTGGGTTCAGGTGATTCTCTTGCCTCAGCCTCCCGAGTAACCCAGATTATAGGCACCCACCACCACGCCTGGCTAATTTTTTTTTCCTTTTTTTTTGAGAGAGAGTCTCGCTCTGTTGCCAAAGTTGGAGTGTAGTGGAGTGATCTTGGCTCACTGCAACCTCTGCCTCCGGGGTGCAAGCAATTCTTCTGCCTCAGCCTCCTGAGTAGCTAAGTGTGCCACCCCAGGCGTGTGCCACCACGCCAGGCTGATTTTTGTATTTTTAGTAGAGATAGGGCTTCACCATATTGGCCAGGCTGGTTTCAAACTCCTGACCTCAGGTGATCCACCCGCCTCAGCCTCCTAAAGTGCTGGGATTACAGGTGTGAGCCACCATGCCTGGCCACATTTATGTGCTTTCTGCCTAGCGCTCTCTCTCTGTCTGTATACGTATATATACTTACAAAATTATTTTAATGATAAATCATTTGAGAGTAACTTACAGATATTGTGCCTCTCTGTCTCTGAACACTTGGCCTGTATCCTTTAAGAGCAGGGATGTTCTCTTATATAACTCAAGGAGGATCATCACATTTAAAAATTTTGAGGCCGAGACCATTCTGGGCAACATAGCAAAAATATCTTGACAAAAAATTAAAATAATAAAAATTAGCCGAGCATGGTGGCATGCGCCAGTAGTCCCAGCTGCTTGGGAGGCTGAGTCAGGAGGATCTCTTGAGCCCAGGAGTTTGAGGCTGCAATGAACTGTGATTGTACCACTTGAACTCCAGTCCAGGCAGCAAAGCACAACTCTGTCTCTAAAAAAACCCAAAAAACCAAAAAGAAAAAAGAAAGTGGAAAATAATTTTGACATTGACACAATAATAATATCTAATATAAAATCTATGTTGTTCCAATAGTAACCTTTATAGCATGTTTCTTTGCTGGTCCAGGATCTGATCCTGGGTTATTTTTTCATCATGTCTCTTGGTCTCCTTTAATTTGAATTAGTTCCTCACTGCCTTTCTGTGTCTTTCATGACATTGACATTTTTGGCAAGTCCAGGCAGTTGTTTTGCAGAACGTCCCTTAGTAGGATGGTCTTCTGGTTTCTTGTGACCAAGTTCAAGTTGCGAATCTCGGGCAGGATCCGCAGAAGCGATACTGGATCCTCCCCGGTGCCTTGTATCGGGAGGCACCCGGCATGGGTTTGTCGTGTTGCTGGGGACATTAACAGGGTCCAGTGGTTCAAGCAGTGCCTGCCTGGGTTTCCCTTTTGAGGGTCCTTTTCTAAAGACCCTACTTGGGGTTAGGATTTAATGGATGTAATTTAGGGGGACACTGTTTAACCCATAACAGCGACTGCTTGTCCTGGGGACCGAGGCCATGCATCAATGATGCATGAGCGTGTTGGAAGGGTTTGGGGTTTGCTGAAAGATATGCTCACTGCATCTGTGTCTTCATTACAGCTGGAAGCCTACATCCAGGTGAGTGGCCTCTGTCCCTCCTCAGCTTGGACTTGGGACCCGGGTAGCCCACCTTCTGCAAGATCTGGTGTGTCTTCGCTCACTGTCTGCCTTCTGGGTTGAGCCACTGTGCCTTACAAGGCTGGGACCCAGCCTCTTCTATCCTGGTCCCTGGTCCATCCTGGGATGGGCTGAGTGTATGTCTGTCCGTTTCCTTTTATTGTTTGTTTTTTTGAGACAGAGTCTCACTCTGTTACCCAGGCTGGATTGCAGTGGTGCCGATCTTGGCTCACTGCAACCTCTGCCTCCTGGGTTCAAGCGATTCTCCTGCCTCAGCCTCCCGAGTAGCTGGGACTATAGGCATGTGGCACCATGCCCAGCTAATTTTTTTTGTGTGTGTCTTTTTTGGTAGAAATGGGGGTTTCACCATGTTGGCCCGGCTGATCTCAAACTCCTGACCTCAGGAGATCCACCCGCCTCGGCCTCCCAAAGTGCTGGGATTACAGGTGTGAGCCACCACCCCCAGCCACGTCCATTTCTAGGTTTGTTTGTATACAGCTCCCTAAATGAGGAAGCAGGCCCAGCCCGTCCGCTTCTGCTTTTCAAATCTTTCTCTATCCAGAGCTTTTTACTTTTTTGCCCTGGGGTTAATGATTAATCTTGGAACCTTTGCTGCATGGTTGACATGCCCGAGAGAGGACTGGGAAAATCCTTACACTGGGCACACGCTGGGCTAGCCCGAGTTCACTCCATGTGTCTGCCTCTCTCCACCACCAACAGGACCCCCGAGGCTCTCGGATGATAGAGTGGAGACACTTGAAGCCGTTCTGCTGCGGTAAGTTTCTTCCTCTGCAGCTTGAGGCCTGCAGATGTGATAAACCTTCCGGGAAAACAGAATATGCTCTGTCCGGGGCCCCCTCCCTAACGTACCCGCACTGCTGCCCCAGCTGGAGAGGACCAAGGAGGAGTGGAGGGCAGGTACCCACCTGGGAGGTGATGATGCCATGGGTTTGGATCTAGGAGCCTCAGCCTGGCCCACAGCGCCTACCCTGTGGATTTGGACCCTCTGCCCATGTTTCTCTGTGCCCAGGACTCAGGCGGGGCTCCGGCTCAGAACTCAAGACCTTTCTGGAATACTGGGGCACCTGCTCTCACCTTGTTTTTTATTTTTTGAGACAGAGTCTCTCTCTGTCACCCAGGCTGGAGTGCAGTGGCGCAATCTCGGCTCACTGCAACCTCTGCCTCCCAGGTTCAAGTGCTTCTCCTGCCTCAGCCTCCCGAGTAGCTGGGATTACAGGTGCACGGCACCATGCCCGGCTAATTTTTGTATTTTTAGTAGAGACGGGGTTTCACCATGTTGGCCAGGTTGGTCTCAAACTCCGGACCTCAGGTGATCCACCTGCCTTGTCCTCCCAAAGTGTTGGGATTACAGGCGTGAGCCACTGCACCCGGCCTGCTCCCACCTTCTTCCTGCTGTGGGTTGCAGATTTTGTCAATCCCATTACATGAGACATTTTTTTTCCAGCTAGAAGTCAGAAGGGACTTTGCTTTTTTTTTCTTTTCCTATGACTAGGAGGACTGTGTAATTGACATACCCCACTTTGCTTTGGCTGTGAGGGGTGCGATGCCCCAGGAGAGGGCAGGGGATAGGTAGGATGTGGGGAGTCTGGGGATGGCCATGCACACACCTGGGCTGTCCAGAAATAGGGTAACAGTAGAACCACAGCCAGGACCACGGAGGTCTCTTGGTGAGCCTTCCTCCTTTTGTCTCCTGTCTTGGGTCTCAGCCTCTTTTCTTCATCTTCCTTCTTCTTCTTTCTTCTTTTTCCTCTTCCTTCTCTTCTTCTTCTTCTCCTCCTCCTCCTCCTTCTTCTTCTTTCTTCTTTGGGTCTCAGCCTCTTTTCTTCTTCTTCATCTTCCTTCTTCTTCTTTGTTCTTTTTCCTCTCTTTCTCCTCCTCCTCCTCCTCCTCCTTCTCCTCCTCCTTCTCCTTCTCCTCGTCTTCCTCCTTCTCCTCCTCCTCCTCTTCTTCTTCCTCTTCTTCTTCCTCTTCTTCTTCCTCCTCCTCCTCCCCCTTCTTCTTCCTTCTTCTTCTTTCCTCCTCCCCCTCCTCCTCCTCCTTCTTCCTTCTTCTTTCTTCTTCTCCCTCCTTCTCCTTTTCTTTTTTTCTTCTTTTTTTTTTAGACAGAGTCTTGCTCTTGTCACCCAGACTGGAGTGCAGTGGCGCGATCTCGGCTCACTGCAATCTCTGCCTCCCGGGTTCAAGCCATTCTCCTGCCTCGGCCTCCCAAGTAGCTGGGATTACAGGCACGTGCCACTAGGCCTGGCTAATTTTTGTATCTTTAGTAGACACAGGGTTTCACCATGTTGGCCAGGTTGGTCTTGGACTCCCAAACTCAGGTGATCTGCCCACCTTGGCCTCCCAAAGTGCTGGGATTATAGGCGTGAGCCACCGTGCCTGGCCTCAGCCTCTTTTCTTCTGTTCCATCTTCCCTGTCTGCCTTCTTTACTCCCTCTCGTTCGCTCGATTGCTCTCTCTGTATGGCAGATATTTGTTGGGTACCACATAGATACTGCCATGGGGTGAGCTTTCAGCCCAGTGGGGGAAGCAAACATGAACTAAACAGCCTGGATAATGTTAGTTGTGATGAGTGCTAGGAAGGAGAAGTTCAAAACTCAGAGAGGGCAAACAGGGCTGTATCCCATCCTGGGGTGGCAGAGACAATCCTGGAAGGCTGCCTGGAGGAGGATCCTTTTCAGCAACAAAGAAGGAATGGGGGACAGCCAGGCAAAGAAAGGGGGCCAGGAAGCATGTCCCAGGCAGGGATCCAATGTATGGGAAGGGCTGTGGATGTCTAGGGGAGTGAGGTTGGAGACAGTGGACAGGACAGAGGTGTCGAGCGCTGAGAGCAGGGGTGACGCTGGCAAGAATCAGGGAAGAGAATGGACTTGATCTTTTTTCTAAAAACTTTTTTTTTTTTTTTTTTAAAGAGGCAATTTCTCTCTCATTTTGTCACCTAGGCTGGAGTGCAGTGGCGTGATCATAGCTCACTGCAGCCTCTACCTCTTGGGTTCAAGCAATCCTCCCACCTCAGCCTCCCAAGTAGCTGGGACCACAGGCACATGCCACCAAGCCCAGCTAATTTTTAAAATTTTTGGTAGAGACGGGGTCTCAAGATGTTGCCTAGGCTGACTTGATCTTAAGAGCACAGAGTTGGGGGAGAGGTCAACCTCCCGTTTAAAAAAACCATTTGGGGCCTAGCTTGGTGGCTCACACCTGTAATCCCAGCAATTTGGGAGGCTGAGGCGAGTGGATCACCTGAGGTCAGGAGTTCAAGACCAGCGTGGCCAACATGGGGAAACCCCCGTCTCTACTAAAAATACAAAATTAGCCGAGTGCGGTGGCAGGTGCCTGTAGTCCCAGCTATTCAGGAGGCTGGGGCACAAGAATCGCTTGAACCCGGGCATGAGCTGAGATCATGCCACTGCACTCCAGCCTGGGCAAAAGAGCAAGACTCTGTCTCAAAGAAATAAAAAAATAAAAAAAATTCTTTGGGATGTGTGTAGACCCATGATTCTCAACCAGGGTGACAGTGCCCCTCTCTCAGCGAGCATTTGGCAAAGTTGGCCACAGACCCCTTACAAAACACGTGCTCAGGACACACATCCCCGAATGTCCTCTAACCATCAAAGGCCCACTTTGTCTGAATATGCAGAGGAAAAAGCCGTTTTAGCCGTCACATCTTCCGACTCCAGTGTGATTGGGAGAAGCCGTGGGCGCTGCTGTGGGTTTTGGGTTCTGTCGTGAGACCCAGGGGAACCACTCTCCCCGGCCTCCCTGTATGGCCCTCCCCCTATGATCACTGGGGACGCGTGGAGCGTGTCACACTCAGGAGTGGAAGATCCCCTGGCACTGCCTAGTGTCAATGTGCCCTTTCCGACTCCTCCATGGCTCCCACTGAAAACAGAGCTGTGGACGGGGCTCAGAGGCACAGGTGCAAAGCAAATGCCAGCTCCCATGTCAGCGGCTGATGGTGTTTCTGGGCGGATGTTTGGGGGAGAGAGTGCTCTGTGCTAAAGTGTGTGTGTGCTGTAGTTCAGTTAGGGGGGTGGTTCTCACAGAGAGGTGGGGGGTCGGGTGGGAGATTCTGCCCCCAGGGGACCATGACAATGTCTGGGGACATTTTGCCTTGTCAAGACTTTTGTGGAAGACAAGAGGTGCAACGGGCATCTGGTGAGTGGAGGCCAGGGATGATGCTTAGCACCCCTCAGTGCACAGGACGCCCCCGCACCACAAGGAATGATCTGGCCCTAAATGTCAGTAGTGCTGGGGCTGAGAAACCCTGTCCTGGCAGGAGACCCTGTCTGTCTTGTCTGTTTCTCTCTCTGTCTCTCTCTCTCTCTCTACAGATATATAACACATATAATGTATATTATATATAACATATAGTAATATACATTATATAACATATAATATATTATAGAACATATTATGTAACATAATATATAATATAGGAAAATATAATATATATTATATATTCTATAACATAACATATATATCATATATAACATATATTATATATTACATAACATTATATATTATATATTATATAACATAATATATTATGTAATATATAACAATATATATCATATATTATATATTATCATATATTATATATTATATAACATAATATATAATATATAACATAGTATATATATTATATATGTGTTGTGTGTGTGTGTGTATATATGTATGTGTGTATATATATGTGTGTATGTGTGTATATATATGGGATTTCCACCCAGGGGTGATTTTGCCCCCTAGAGGCGATATTGGCAATGTCTGGGGGACTTTTTTAGGTCGTTAGATTGTGGGGGGCATTGGTACTACTGGCATCTGGTTGGTGGAGGCCAGGGATGCTACTCAGTATCCTACAGTGCACAGGACGCCTCCACCCCAGAGAGCCATGCGACCCCAGGTGTCAGTAGCGCCCAGGCTGGAAATGACTCGGGTTGGGGGGGATGGAGTGGATGAGCCGGGCTGGCTCATTTCCCTCGTTTGTCCAGCTCACTGCCTGCCCCTGGTCCTGGCTGCAAGGCTGTCCCAGGAACCCCAGGTCTCGTCTCTTCTTGCATCCCTTTGAAGCCCGCCAGGGTCTCAGATCTGCTCTGCTGGCGGGTTCCTGCAGGGTCCTGCTCTGCACAGACCCCGCCAGCTTCTCTGTGGTCTCCAGTTCTCCTGGGGGGCTGCCCAGGGAAGGAGAAGGAGCAGGGTCCTGGCTCCCTCTTCCCATACCTCCCCGTGCCCATGGTTCTCTGAAAATGCCCTTGCCCAGGCACAAAGGGGTGTCTCTCTTCACACAGGCATCACCAACGTGAGCTTCCCCTTGTCCGACCAGCCTGTGTTGGGAGAATGGTTCATTTTTGTTGAAATGCAAGGCCACGCGTACAACAAGTCTTTTGAAGTTCAGAAGTATGGTAAGTTGGAGAATCTCAGGGTCTTGGGATTTCAGATCTGGAAGAAACCTTAGAAACTGGTGAAGAAGGCTGGATGCAGGGTATCTCGCCTGTAATCCCAGCCCTTTCGGAGGCCCAGGTGGGCGGATCACTTGAGGTCAGGAGTTCAAGACCAGCCTGGCCAACATGGTAATACCTCATGTCGTTACTAAAAATACAAAAATTAGCTGGGTGTGGTGGCATGTGCCTGTAATCCCAGCTAGTTGGGAGGCTGAGGCAGGAGAATCACTTGAACCCAGGAGCCAGAGGTTGCAGTGAGCCAAGATCACACCACTTCGCTCCAGCCTGGGTGACAGAGTGAGATTCTATCTCAAAAGAAAGAAAGGAGAAAGAGAGAAAGAGAAAGGAAGGAAGGAAGGAAGGAAGGAAGGAAGGAAGGAAGGAAGGAAGGAAGGAAGGAGGGGGAGGAAGGAAGGAGAGGGAGGGAGGGAACTGGTGAAAATGGCAGTGAAGAAGTGGAGGATGACATGAGTCCTCTTTCACTGAGGGCTCGTGATGATTGGGTATAGTTTCAGGGGATGCTCTTACACTCTTGCTTTTTTCTTTTTTTTTTGAGGCAGGGTTTCACGCCCATCACCCAGGCTGGAGTGCAGTGCAGTGGTGTGATCCTGGCTCACTGAAGCCTTAACTTCCCAAGTTCAAGTGATCCTCCCTCCTCAGCCTCCTGAGTTGCTAGGACAACAAGTGTGAGCCACCACACCCGATTAATTTTTGTATTAGTAGAGACAGGGTTTCGCCGTATTGGCCAGGCTAGTCTCGAACTCCTGGCCTCAAGCAATCCTTCCGCCTCAGCCTCCCAAAGTGCACTCTTGCCTTTTATAGGAAAAAAGTATTGTAGGCCAGGCATGGTGGTGGCTCACACATGTAATCCCACCACTTTGGGAGGCCGAGGTGGGAGGATCGCTTGAGGCCAGGAGCTTGAGACCAGCCTGGACAACACAATCCCTGTCTGTACAAAACTTTAAAACAATTATCTGGATGTGGTGACACCTGCCTGTAGTCCCTGCTACTGGGGAAGCTGAGGCGGGAGGATCGCTTCAGCCTGGGAGATCAAGGCTGCCGTGAACTGTGATTGCACCACTGCACTCCAGTTTGGGTGACAAAGTGAAACCCCGTCTCAGAAAAAAAAGATGGCCGGGCACGGCAGCTAATGTCTGTAATCCCAGCATTTTGGGAGGCCGAGGTAGGTGGATCACTAGAGGTCAGGAATTCAAGACCAGCCTGGCCAACATGGTGAAACCCCGTCTCTACTAAAAATACAAAAATTAGCCAGGCGTGGTGGCTTGTGCCTGTAATCCCAGCTACTTGGGAGGTTGAGGCAGGAGAACTGCTTGAACCAGGAGGAGGAGGAAGTTGCAGTGAGCCAAGATCGTGCCACTGCACACCAATCTGGGAGACACAGCGACACTCTGTCTCAAAAAAAATAAAATAAAATAAAAGGGATTCTTTGGCTCCTACAAGAGTTCTCTCAGGACCCGATTCTTTCTGGTTTTCTGGCTGCTTCAGTGTGTCACCTCGGCCCCTGGTGACAAAATGGCTTGACACTCCCAAGGCTGAGTCCAGAAGCAATTGGAGAAGTCAGTTCTCCGCTGCAGTCACCCCGGGGATGCCCCTTGTTGGCTCCCAGGGTCACAGGGGCTGGGAGGAGCCTCCTGGCCTCGTGTCCACCCTGGGATAGGCTGGAATCCACTACACTCTAAGCACGTGGTCTGAAAGTGACAGGAGGAGGCCCCTGAGGAAAATGGGGTCCTGGTCCCCCAAATGTGAGAAATAGATGCAGCCGCTGTGGTCCTGCAGACGCCTTGCATGGGTGTCAGGGCCCCTGAGGCCACCTTAGGGACAGAAGCCAGCCCCTCCTCTCTGCTTTCTTTCTTCAGTGTTGCCCAAGTTCGAGCTCCTGATTGACCCGCCCCGGTATATCCGAGACCTGGACGCCTGTGAGACAGGCACTGTGCGAGCCAGGTGAGAAAGAGGGGCCCCTGGGGCGCACTGCGGGGGCCCTTCCCCTTCCCCAACCATCACGCCACTCCCTCAAGGTCGTTCTCCTCCTCTGCTGCCTCCCTCCCTCCCACATAGGTGTGCCCCCTCCCTTCCTGGTTCTCTCCTCCCTGGGATGTGCCCCTCCCACTAGCATCTCCCTTTCCTGTGACTCTCCCCTGTGGGTGCTCCCTCCTTAGGATGTGCCCCTCCCCTTAGAGTATCTCCCTCCTCCCCCAGGCTCCTCCCCTGTGGGCGTCCCCTCCCCGGGGTGTCCCCCTCCCCCTAAAGTATCTCCTTCCCCGCTGGGCTCCTCCCCTGTGGGTGCCCCCTCCCCAGGATGTGCCCACCCCCTAGAGCATCACCCTTTCCCGTGCCCCTCCCCTGGGGGCGCCCCCTCCCTGCAGTGTACCCCTCTCCCTAGAGCATCTTCCTCTCCCCTGGGCCCCTCCTCTGCCCTCCCCTTCCCTCTCCCCCCACAACCGGGTTTCTCCCTCCTCCTACAGGCAGACACTTCTACCATGGCCTCCCTGCTCCCCCAAGGGTGCCCTGTGCCCCGCTCCCTCCCTCCTTTGTACTTGGTGTCTCGCTGCCACATGAACCTCTTGCGCTGTACCCACTGCCTGTCTTCGTTCGCATGCTGGTGTCCCCACCCTTATGAGCACACCCCTGTCTCTTCAAAGCATGCCCCTCTCCCACTGTGTGTTCCTTACTCAAGTCCTGCCCTTCCCCTCTAAAATCTTCCCTCCCCAAGGGTCTCCCCTCCCCAAGGAATGCCCTACCCCCAGGGTGTGCCTCTCCTGCACTAGCACCTCCCTTCCCCAGGGCGTCCCCTCCCAACCCCACCATGTTCCCCCCCTCCCCCAACGCTGCTCCCTGCCCTCTGTAGGCCTCCCTGGCACAAACAGCACCCGCAGCCAGCGTGCTGACCCGAGAGGGGTTGATCCTTGTTGTTTTTTTTTTTTCAGACGGAGTCTTGCTCTGTCGCCCAGGCTGGAGTGCAGTGGCACAGTCTCAGCTCACTACAACCTCTGCCTCCCGGGCTCAATCGATTCTCCTGTCTCAGCCTCCCGAGTAACTGGGATCACAAGCATGTGGTACCACACCCAGCTAATTTTTGTATTTTTAGTAGAGACGGGGTTTCACCATGTTGGCCAGGCTGGTCTCGAACTCCTGACCTCAAGTGGTCTGTCCACCTGGGCCTCCCAAAGTGCTGGGATTACAGGCATGAGCCACCATGCCCGGCCTGCACTCTCTCATTTTGCTCCTGTTCCCCGTGCACCAGCATTCCCTCTGCATCAGGAGTGACATACAGACATTTAAAGTTTCACTATCACCCCTGCGAAGGTAGTTTGATTCCCATTCTCTGGGTGAGGAAACTGAGGCTCAGAGAAGTCCAGTCCCTGGTTCAAGGTTGAGCTTAATAGGGTGCTTAGGCTCAGGTGCCCCTCAGGGGCCCACAGTTGCTCATGCCTCTGCACTACTCTGCTCCAGAGGAGCACCAACCTAGCCTTCTCAGTTCCAGAGTTCCTCTCTGACCCTCGGTCTCTTTTTCTGTCCACCTGGAGGCTTGGTGCAGAGGATCAGAGAGCCTTGGCATCTTCTGCCCCGACTCCAGGCTGCAGGGGGAGCTGTCAGGACTGGATGCAGGGTGGGAAGGGAGCTGCATTTGTCACTGTACTAGTGGCCACACTGTGCCAACCTGGCCTTCCTGAGGCTGGGCCCTCCCTGCCATCTTGGCTGTGAAACTGAGCATGCTTTATCCTTTTGTTCCAGGTATACCTTTGGGAAACCCGTGGCTGGTGCCTTAACGATCAACATGACTGTTAATGGTGTGGGGTACTACAGCCACGAGGTGGGACGCCCCGTCCTCAGAACAACCAAGGTGAGAAACAGGCACCCCTTCTACCCCCTGACTGAACCCCCAGGTTCACCTCCAAGATCACGCATTTTATTTTACTTTCTTTTATTATTATTATTTTATTTACTGCCTTTAAAAAAATTTTGATTAGAGACAGGGTCTCACTATGTTGCCCAGGCTGGTCTTGAACTCCTGGGCTCAAGCGATCCTCTGGCCTTTGCACTTGAAAGTGCTGGGATGACAGGTGTGAGCCACTGCTGTTTTACTTTCTGAAACAGTTATATGGCAGGGATTTTTCTGATGATAAAATTCCTGCAGGCTGAATATAGAGACTTTAGAAAATATAAAAAGGAAGAAAATAAAGATAACTTGCTTCTCCAATAGGTGGACACGACCACTATCGATATTGTGATGTGTTTCCTCGCAGGTTACTGTATGTAAAGTTAAAAAAAACCCACCAATTTGGCCGGGTGTGGTGGGTCATGCCTGTAATCTCGGCACTTTGGGAGGCTGAGGCGGGTGGATTACTTGAGGCCACGAGTTCGAGACCAGCCTGGCCAACTTGGCGAAAACTGCGTTTCTACTAAAAACACAAAAATTAGCTGGTTATGGTTGTGCATGCCTGTAATCCCAGATACTCAGGAGGCTGAGGCTGGAGAATCACTTGAACCCTGAAGGCAGAGGTTGCAGTGAGCCAAGACTATGTCACTGTACTCCAGCCTGGGCAACAGAGCGAGACTACACCTCAAAAAACAAACAAACAAAAAAACATGAATAAACACTAATTTTATTCCTTGGAGTCCCAGCTTTTAATATTTGGAAGGCAGAGGCAGGAAGATCTCTTGAGCTCAGGAGTTCGAAGCCAGCCTGGGCAACATAGTGAGATCCCATCTCTAAAATAAAATAAAAGTGTAAACAATTTTATTGAGATATCATTCACATTGCATACAGTTCATCCATGTAGAGTGTACAGTTTGATCATCTTCATATGGTTGCAAAGTTATGCAACCAATGCTCTTATCCAATTTTAGAATTGTTCCACCATCCTTCCCTACATCCTTCATGTCCTTTTGTAGAGAATCCCCATTTCCCTCCTCCAGTCCCTGGTAACTACTAATCTGTTTTCCGTCTCTGTGGATTTACCTGTTCTGGACATTTCTGTGAATGAATCATACACTATATGTCCTTTTGTGTCTGGCTTTTCTCACTCAGCATCATGTTTTTGATGTTCATCTACATCGTAGCAAGATCAACACTTCATTCCTTTTCTATGGCTGCATCATATTCCCTGGTACAGATGGACCACAATGTGTTTATCCCTTCATCCAGTGGTGGACATTTGGGTTGTTTCTGCTTTTTGGCTATTATGTCTCATGCTACCATGAACATCCCTGTGCAAGTTTTTCTGTGGACCTACGTTTCTGTTTCTCTTGGGTTCGTTCCTAGGAGCAGAATTGCTAGGTCAGAGGGTAACACGTGTAACCTTTTGAGGAAATGCCAAATGGTCAATGTGGCTGCACTGTTTTACATTCCCACATGTTTAAAGTTTTGTAACCTTTTTTGGTCTTTCAGCATAATGTTACATTGTGAGTGGGCAACTGTACAACAGACACTCTCCTTCCTAGAAGTTCCCATCCCTCTGTAGGTGCCCTGACATTAACCCTTTCAGCACTGACTCTTCCTCACCTCCCACCCAAAGCTCCTTCTTAGTCCCTTTCCCACCTGGGACACATCTGCTCCAATGGGTTCCCCTCTCTTATATCTGAGATATCTTTAATTTAATTTAATTTAATTTAATTTAATTTAATTTAATTTATTTATTGAGATGGAGTCTCGCTGTGTCTCCCAGGTTGGAGTGCAATGGCGCGATCTTGGATCACTGCAGCCTTTGCCTCCTGGTTCAGGCAATTCTCCTGCCTTAGCCTCCCAAGTAGCTGGGATTACAGGCACACACCACCATGTTGGGACAATTTTTGTGTTTTTAGTAGAGACAGGGTTTCACCATGTTGGCCAGGTTGGTCTTGAACTCCTGACCTTAAGTGATCTACCCCTGCCGGCCTCCTAAAGTGCTGGGATTACAGGTGTGCGCCACCACACCTGGCCCATCTCTCTGCTCTCTGAGGCTTCTCTTCCATGGATTGAACACCATAACCCCCCATCTCTCCCATTCCTGCCACTGGCACCTTGGAGAATCCCAGCCATTCTCCTGGGAGGCTACCAGCTGGTAGTCTTTGTCTTAGTTCTGTCATTTCCGGAGTGATTTACTCCACAGCTCCTTCTGAATAAGGATTATTTGCCAAGTCCCAGGGTGGGATCCTGAGATAGGAATTGAATGAGGGAGTTCTGGTGCCCCAGAGTGGGGCTGAACAGGTTCAGATGCCCCCTCTGTTGCCTGGGCTGTGGGAGATTGTGTCAGCATGGGAATTTCTTTCCTCTTTTTTTTTTTTCTTAACCCAGGCTGGAGTGCAATGGCACAATTCAGGCTCACCTCAACCTCTGCCAAGTGATTCTCATGCCTCAGCCTCCTGAGTAGCTGGGATTACAGGTGCCCGCCACCACACCCAGCTAATTTTTGGTAGAGATGGGGTTTTGCCATGTTGGCCAGACTGATTTCAAACTCCTGACCTCAAGTGATCTGCCTGCCATGGCCTCCCAAAGTGCTGGGATTAAAGGCATGAGCCACTGTGCCTGGCCTTTTTCCTCTTCTGCCCAATGGAGCCAACGTCCATCTTCCCCGGGATGTTGTCCAGATCCAGTGAGGGACCCTCTGCACGGTCCCGGGTCCCGTGGCATAGCTTGGGTATGTCACCAAGTGTCCCCTGGCCCTCCAAGCAGCCGAAGAGTCTTGCACCTCAGGTGTGTGCTTCAGGGACATCCCTCAAGGACACTCCAACCCTGAGGGAGCACGGGCTGCGTTTTTCCTCCTTCCAGATCCTCGGGTCCCAGGACTTTGACATCTGCGTGAGGGACATGATCCCAGCGGACGTCCCTGAGCACTTCCGGGGCAGGGTCAGCATCTGGGCCACAGTGACCAGTGTGGACGGGAGCCAGCAGGTGGCGTTCGACGACTCCACCCCCGTGCAGAGGCAGCTGGTGGACATCCGGTACTCCAAGGACACGAGGAAGCAGTTCAAGCCGGGCCTGGCCTACGTGGGGAAGGTAACTTGGGGGTGACTGTACCGCATCCCGCCCCAGGACCACCGTGAAACCACCACCACTAGCCACTAGCTCCGCAGTGGTGACTCAGCTGAAAACGGATTCCCTGACACAACCTTTGCGGAGTGTGGTGAGGGCTGGTGTTCCAGGTGAGGGGCAGGGGACATTTTCCTCTATGGGAAAGGACGATCTACTCTATTCCACTTGGGCAGACATTTGAGTAGCCATTTATTTATTTACTTATTTATTTTATTTATTTATTTTTTTGAGATGGAGTCTTGCTCTGTCGCCCAGGCTGGAGTGCTGGAGTGCAGTGGCACGATCTCGGCTCACTGCAAGCTCCGCCTCCTGGGTTCATGCCATTCTCCTGCGTCAGCCTCCCGAGTAGCTGGGACTACAGGCGCCCGCCACTTTGCCCGGCTAATTTTTTGTATTTTTTTAGTAGAGACGGGGTTTCACCGTGTTAGCCAGGATGGTCTTGATCTCCTGATCTCATGATCCACCCACCTCGGCCTCCCAGAGTGCTGGGATTATAGGCGTGAGCCACCGTGCCCGGCCTTGAGTAGAGGCAGTCCTGTTTCTTCAATGGGTTGTTTTTTTTTGAGACACAGTCACACTCCATCGCCCAGGTTGAAGTGCAGTGGCTCCATCTCGGCTCACTGCAACCTCCGTCTCCCAGGTTCAAGTGATTCTCCTACCTCAGCCTCCCGAGTAGCTGAGATTACAGGCACCTACCATCAAGCCCAGTTAACTTTTGTATTTTTAGTAGAGACGGGGTTTTGCCATGTTGGCCAGGCTGGTCTCGAACTCCTGGCCTCAAGTGAACCTCCAGCCTTGGCCTCCCAAAGTGCTCGGGTTACAGGAGTGAGCCATCACTCCTGGCCCTTCACTGGGTTGATTTTATCCCCTGAGGACCTAAGTTGAGAGCCCTGCAGAGGTAGATCTCCTGTTCCTGCGACTGACAGGTGCAGACCTGTGTGACATTTTGAACGAGCCTCTGCCTCCCACCCACCACTCAAGTCTTATGCACAGTAAATTTTGAGGTGTCCAGATGTCGTGATCCTTATATATGTTTTTTTCTTAGAGACAGAGTTTTGCTCTCTAAGAGCCCAGGCTGGAGTGCAGTGGTGAGATCATAGCTCCTTGCAGCCTCGACATCCTGGACTCAAGCAATCTGCCTGCCTCAGCATCCTGGGTAACTGGTACTGCAGGCATGAGCCACCAGGCCCAACAAATTTTTTTTATTTTTAAATTTTTATTTATTTATTTTTGAGACAGTCTCGCTCTGTCACCCAGGCTGGAGTGCAGTGGCTCGATCTTGGCTAATTGCAACCTCTGCCTCCTGGGTTCAAGCAATTCTTCTGCCTCAGCCTCCTGAGTAGCTGGGATTACAGGCATGCCCCACCACACCCCGCTAATTTTTGTGTTTTTAGTAGAGACGGAGTTTCACCATGTTGGCCAGGTTGGTCTCGAACTCCTGACCTCAGGTGATCCACCTGCCTCAGCCTCCCAGAGTGCTGAGATTGCAGGTATGAGCCACGGTGCCTGGCTAATTTTTAAATTTTTTGTAGAGATGGGATCTTGCTGTGTTGGCCAGACTGGTCTTAAACTCCTGGGCTCAAGCAGTTCTCCTATCTCAGACCCACAAAGTGCTGGGATTGTGGGTGTGAGCCACTGCACCCAGTCATTATTCTTATTTTAACTATTAAACTGGGGTGGGCTGGGCATGGTGGCTCATGACAATAATCCCAGCACTTTGGGAGGCCCAGGTGGGTGGATGACCTGAGGTCGGGAGTTCAAGACTAGCCTAGCCAACATGGTGAAATACTGTCTCTACTAAAAATACAAAAATTAGCCAGGTGTGGTGGTGGACACCTATAATCCCAGTGACTCAGGAGACTGAGGCACGAGAATTGCTTGAATGCGGGAGGCGGAGGTTGCAGTGAGCTGAGATCACACCACAGCACTCCAGCCTGGGAGACAGAGTGAGACTCTGTCTCAAATAAAAAAACCAAAAAAATAAAAAAATGAACCTGGGGTAACCTCACCCCAATTGCAGCAGCAGGAGTGGGGCAAGGCCAACAGAGCCCAGTGTCATGCAAGGGGAAAGTGGGCCACACCCCTGGCCCTGCGTCTGCCTGCACCCAGTTCCCTTTTGCTGTCCATGAGTGATGCTGGCTGGCTGTCCTCACACTGAGTTCTGACCCTCTTGCTCTGCTTTGGAACCTCCTTTTTCTTCTCCATGCCAGTGTTGGAACCACCTCTATCCCATGCACAGAGACCTATCTCCTGTGTCCCTGGCTTTGAGGGCCCCAGCTTGAGTAGAAACTAAAGTACCTTGTGCAGGGTCAGAATGTGTGTGAAGAAGAGGTTTAAGGCTACAAATTTGGTAAAGAGCATTTCACATACAACAGAAAATATCTACCATCTGCATTCAAGAAAGGAGTGGTTAGGCTGGGCATGGTGGCTCATGCCTGTAGTTCCAGTGCTTTGGGAGGCTGAGGCAAAAGGACCACTTGAGGCCAAAAGTGTGAGACCAGCCTGGGCAACATAGTGAGATCCAGTCTCTACAAAAAATAAAACTAGGCCAGGCGTTGGTGGCTCACACTTTGAGAGACCAAGGTGGGAGGATTGCTTGAGACTGGGAGTTTGAGACCATCCTCAGCAATAGAGCAAGACCTCAGCTCTACAAAATTTTTTTTTTTTTTTAATTAGCCAGGCATAGTATTGCACACCTGTGGTCCCAGCTATCAGGAGGATGAGGCAGGAGGATTGCTTGAGCCCAGGAGGTAGAGGCGGCAGTGAGCTATGATCGGGCCACTTCACTCCAGCCTGAGCAACAGAGTGAGACTCTGTCTCTCAAAAAAGAAAAAAAAAAAAGAAGGAAGTGGTTAATGAGGATCAGGTGGGCTGAATCCTGATTCACTCCATCACCAAATACCTGCACAACTGAGGGCTGTTTTAGGGTTCTTCAGAAGCTCCTTTTAAAACATCCATGTCTGCCTCATTCTAGCTGGCTCTCCATCCAGTCTGAATGGGTGAGGTTTAAGTGTCACACTGAACTGTCCATACCCTGATATGGCTTCAGACTAATGGCCGGCACACATAATTTGTGCTTCATGACCTCTTTGCCAAATCCAAGGGCATGAAGTTCTACCCTTATGTTTTCTTCTAAGAATGTTATAGCTTTAGCTATTACATTTAGGTCTGTGATCCATTTGAGTTTATTTGTGTATATGGTGTGAGGTAGGGATGCAACTTCATTTAAAACATTTTTTTTTTCTTAAGAGACTGGGTCTCATTTAGTCACCCACGCTGGAGTGCAGTGGCACCATCATAGCTCTCTGTAGCCTTGAACTCCTAGACTCAAGTGATCCTCCTGCCTCAGGCTCCTGAATAGTTGGGACTATAGATGCATGCCACCACTCCTGAAATTTTTAAGTTTTTTGTAGTGAGGTCTCACTATGTTACCCAGGCTGGTCTGGAACTCCTGGCCTCAAGTGATCCTCCTGCTTTGGCCTCCCAAAGTGTTGGGATTACAGGTGTGAGCCACTGCACCCACCCTTCCATGTCTGACTTGGAAGCCTCCTGAGTAGCTGGGACCACAGGCACACGCCACCAGACCTGAACCTGTGAGTCCTTCTTTTTTGTTCCCTTTAAGAATTGTTTTCGCTATTTGGGACCCATTGGATGCCGTGTGAATTTCAGGAGCAGTTTGTCAATTTCTACAAAGAAGCCCGCTGGGATTCCAGTGGAGATTGTGTTGATTCTGCAGATCAGTTTGGGGCGCATGGCTGTCTTAACTCTGTTGTGTCTTGGGTGACCTTTCCTAGGTGGAGCTATCCTACCCAGATGGCAGCCCAGCTGAGGGGGTGACGGTCCAGATTAAGGCAGAGCTGACACCGAAGGATAACATCTACACCAGTGAAGCTGTGTCCCAGGGTGGACTGGTGGGGTTTGAAATCCCCTCTATCCCCACGTCAGCCCAGCATGTGTGGCTTGAGGTGGGTGAGTCCCATGGACCCTTGTTATTCAGTAGGTATGGACTTGGGGACTCCCCTAGGCTGGGTGCAGGCACCTGATCAGTGGGCCTGGAGCCCATCCTAGCCCTACAGCAGTACACATTCCACTGGACAGTGGGATGGACAACACAGCCATCCTGGGATCGGGTGGGAGGTCAAAGAGAGATAAGGGTGCCTGGACCAGTTGTAGCAAAGGAGTCTTGTCAGAGGGGATCTCTCCAAATGGACTCCTGACTATGGGGACGTCAGCCAGGCTGCTTCTGGGAGGGTGGAACAGCATGGGTGGAGGTTCAGAGGCAGACCGTGATTATATGATCTCACAGGCGCTCAACCACATTGAGTCATTTTGGAAAGAGATCGGGTAGAGAGCCAATGGTGGTTTCCGCCACCTCACAGGGGTACTCAGTGGAAGGCAGTATCAGGGGAAAGAGTGATCTTATTTTTTGTTTATTTTTTAAGAGACAGGGTCTCGCTCAGTTGCTCAGGCTGCAGTGCAGTGGCACCATCATAGCTCACTGCAGCCTCGAACTGCTGGGCTAAAGCAGTCCTCCTGAGTTAGCCTCCCAAGTACCTGAGATTACAGGTGCATGCCTGTAATTAGCACCACACCCAGCTAATTTTAAAAATTTTCTGTAGAGGCTGGGCACAGTGGCTCATGCCTGTAATCCCAGCACTTTGAGAGGCTGAGCTGGGCGGATCACCTGAGGTCAGGAGTTCGAGACCAGCCTGGCCAACATGGGGAAATCCCGTCTCTACTAAAAATACAAAAATTAGCCAGGTGTTGTGGCAGGCGCCTATAATCTCAGCCACTCAGGAGACTGAGGCAGGAGAATTGCTTGAACCTGAGAGGCAGAGGTTGCAGTGAGCTGAGATTGTGCCATTGCACCCCAGCCTGGGCAACAGAGTGAGACTCCATCTCAAAAACAAACAAACAAACAAATAAATCAATAAATAATAAATTTTTCTGTAGAGATGGGATCTTGCTATGTTGCCCAGGCTAGTCTCAAACTCCTGGCTTCAAGCCATCCTTCCATTTCAGCCTCCCAAAGCATAGGGATTACAGGCCATGAGCCGCCATGTCTGGCCTGATCTGATTTTTGATACCCAGTGATCACTCCAGAGTCTTCAGTGAGGGGTGGCTCAGGGAGGGCCCAGGCAGGCAGACAGGAGATGAGGACAGAGAGGTCCCTAAACTGGAGCTCTTGAAGAAGTAGATCCAGCAGGCCTTGGTGTCCCATCATCAGGGGAGGGAAGAACAGGAGGGACTGGAGAGGATGTCCCAGCACTTGGCTTTGGGAACTGGCAGTGGACCTGGCGGCCCTGCAGAGAGTAAATACGTAGATGGGAACTGAGGACACTGTGGTCACTTTGTCCTCTGTGGGCATCATATCCCTAAAGGTTTTAACTACTGAAGCCACTGCCTTTGCCTCTCGACATTCACAGCCAGATGTGTTCATGCTTTCTTGTGTTGGATCTCCTGCTCGACACACAGCAGCTGTTTGGTCACCTGGGCCTGTTTTTTTTTGTTTTTTAAAATCAGAGTCTTGCTCTATCACCTAGGCTGGAGTGCAGGGGTGCAATCTTGACTCACTGCAACCTCCGCCTCCCAGGTTCAAGTGATTCTCCTGCCTCAGCCTCCCAAGTAGCTGGGATTACAGGCGCCCCCCACACCACGCCTGGCTAATTTTTGTATTTCTAGTAGAGATGGGGTTTCACCATGCTGGTCAGGCTGATCTTGAACTACTGACCTCAGGCAATCCACCTGTCTCGGCCTCCAAAAGTGCTGGAATTACAGCTGTGAGCCACTGTGCCAGGCCCACTGTCTTGTTTTCTTTTTTTTATTGTTTGTTTGTTTGTTTTTTTGAGGCGGAGTCTCGCTCAGTTGCCCAGGCTGGAGCGCAGTGGCGCGATCTCGGCTCACTGCAAGCTCCGCCTCCCGGGTTCACGCCATTCTGCTGCCTCAGCCTCCCGAGTAGCTGGGACTAGAGGTGCCCGCCACCACGCCCAACTAATTTTTTTGTATTTTTAGTAGAGATGATTTTCACCATGTTAGCCAGGATGGTCTTGATCTCCTGACCTCGTGATCCCCCGTCTCGGCCTCCCATAGTGCTGGGATTATAGGTGTGAGCCACCGCCCCTGGCCCCACTGTCCTGTTTTAAGAGAATGACCATAGCTTGGCATCTCTCAGACTCCTTGAGGAACCAGAGATCTGCCCTGCCCACCCCCTACCAGGTGGGAGGTTGCAGTGACTTCTGACACCAGCTACCGGAGCTGGGCCACACTTCACAGGTGATGGGTACAGCCCTCTCTACAAGACTACCCTGAATTCTGACACCAGCTGCAAGTCCAGGGATCCCCGGGCCACCTGTGCTTCCCACCCACTGGCTGCAAATTCCTCTACCCCACCACCTTTTAATTACAGCTTTACCATAGCAAAATGACAACCAACCAAAGAGAGAGATGCATAGAGCGAGGTCTGGGCGATTCCCAGATTGGAAACTTTGTGTTTTCTCTGCACAGAACCAGGATATATCATCCCCACAAGCTGAGCATTGCTAAGCAGGAAAGTTCACCTGAGCTTTGGTGTCCAAAGTTTTTTGTGGGGGACTCACTTCATCTGCATGATTGGTTAAATATTTGGCCATGGGACTGATCTCAGTTTCCTGCCCTCTCCCTTGTGGGGCTGATATCCTGTGGCTCAAAGCCCAGCCATCTAATCACACAACTGGCCTTTCTGGTGTGGCCCATTTATACCCTATTTAGAGTCCCAGGAGCCAGAGACAGAAGCAGGCCAACCTTTTTTTTTTTTTTTTTTTTTGAGATGGAGTTTTGCTCTTGTTGCCCAGGCTGGAATGCAGTGGCATGATCCTGGCTCACTGCAACCTCTGCTTCACATGTTCAAGTGATTCCCCTGCCTCAGCCTCCCAAGTAGCTGGGACTACAGGTGCACGCCACCATGCCCAGCTAATTTTTTGTATTTTAGTAGAGACAGGGTTTCACCATGTTGGCCAGGATGGTCTTGATCTCCTCACCTCGTGATCTGCCCACCTTGGCCTCCCAAAATCCTGGGATTATAGGTGTGAGTCACCACGCCCAGCCCAACTTCTTTTTTTTTTTTTTTTTTTTTTTTTTTTGGAGACGGAGTCTCGCTCTGTCGCCCAGGCTGGAGTGCAGTGGCTGGATCTCTGCTCACTGCAAGCTCCGCCTCCCGGGTTCACGCCATTCTCCTGCCTCAGCCTCCCGAGTAGCTAGGACTACAGGTGCCCGCCACCTCGCCCGGCTAGTTTTTTGTATTTTTTTAGTAGAGACGGGGTTTCACCGGGTTAGCCAGGATGGTCTCGATCTCCTGACCTCTTGATCCGCCCGTCTCGGCCTCCCAAAGTGCTGGGATTACAGGCTTGAGCCACCGCGCCCGGCCCCAACTTCTTTTTAAAATGATTTCAGAGACGTGGTCTGGCTCTGTTGTCCAGGCTGGAGTGCAATGGTGTGATCATAGCTACTTGCAGCTTTGAACTCCCGGATTCAAGTGATCCTCCTGCGTCAACCTCCCCTAGTAGCTGAGTCTCCAGGCATGTGCCATCACGCCCCAGTAATTTTCAAAAATTTTTTTGTGGAGACCGGATCTTGCTGTGTTGCCCAGGCTGGTCTTGAACTCCTGGGCCCAAGTGATCCTCCCACCTCTGCCTCCCAAAATGCTGAGATTACAGCTATGAACCCACTGTGCCTGGCCCCCAACACCCTTCGACCAATTTTTGACACTTTCTTCTTCTTCTTCTTCTTTTTTTTTTTTTTTTTTTTTTTTTGAGACAGAGTCTTGCTCTGTTGCCCAGGCTAGAGTGCAATGGTGTGATCTCGGCTCACGGCAGCCTCTGCCTCCTGGGTTCAAGCAATTCTTATGCCTCAGCCTCCCGAGTAGCTGGGATTACAGGTATGCCCCACCAGTCCTGGCTAATGTTTGTATTTTTTTTAGTAGAGACAGGATTTCACCATGTTGACCAGGCTGGTCTTGAACTCCTGACTTTAGATGATCCACCTGCTGCAACCTCCCGAAGTGCTGTGATTAGAGGTGTGAGTCACAGTGCCCAGCTGGATGCTTGCTTCTTGGAGCTAGGAAGACCAGGCTGGACAACTGGATGCTACTCCCTGAGGATTGGGGACAGGGTTCTCCAAAGGGATACTGGAGCATGAGAGGGTGATGCTTCTGAGCAGAGCAGACAGAAGCATCCCCAAGACCCCCTTTTCTACTCTTGGGACTCAGGTGTTGACCCAAGTGTCTTCTGTTCTTCAGACCAAGGTGACAGCACTGAACGGAAAGCCCGTGGGGGCTCAGTACCTGCCCAGCTACCTCTCCCTCGGAAGCTGGTACTCCCCCAGCCAGTGCTACCTGCAGCTACAGCCACCCTCCCACCCACTGCAGGTAAGATTTTCAGGCGCTGCCCTTCCTGGGCCATGCGGGATCCAAAAAGCAGCATGAGCCGGGTGCTGTGGTTCAACCTGTAATCCCAGCACTTTGGGAGGCCGAGGCGGGCGGTTCACTGGAGGTCAGGATTTTGAGACCAGCCTGGCCAACATGGTGAAACCCCATCTCTACTAAAAATACAAAAATTAGCCGGGTGTGGTGGTGCGTGCCTGTCATCCCAGTTACTCGGGAGGCTGAGGCAGGAGAACTGCTTAAACCTGGGAGGTGGAGGTTGCAATGAACTGAGATCACACCACTGCACTTCAGTCTGGGTGACAAAGCAAGATTCCTTCTCAAAAAAAAAAAAAAAAAGCAGCATGAGTGAGCCTCTAAGGCAGCAGTAGTCAGCCTTTTGGGCACCAAAGATTAGTTTTGTGGTAGACAATTTTTCCACGGACCGCGGCACAGGTGCAGGGGATAGTTTCAGGATGATTCAAGGACTTTATGTTTATTTTGCACTTTATTTGTATTATTATGACATTGCAATATATAAGGAAACAATGATACAATTCACCTTCATGTAGAAGCAGTGGGAGCCCTGAGCTTGTTTTCCTGCAACTGGATAGTCCCATCTGGGGGTGATGGGAGACAGTGACAGATCATCAGGCATTAGATTCTCATTAGGGGCGTGCAACCTAAATCCCACGCAAGCGCAGTTCACAATAGGGTTCACGCTCCTGGGAGAATCTAATGCTGCCGCTGCTGATCTGACAGGAGGCGGAGCCCACGTGGTAATGTGAGTGATGGCGAGTGGCTGTAAATACAGATGAAGTTTTTGACTGCCGGCCTGCCACTCACGGCCTGCTGTGTTACCCGGTTCCTAACAGGCCATGAATCAGTACTGATCCATGGCCCTGGGAGTTGGGGACCCCTGCTCTAAGGGACCTAACACTGCAGCTGACACAGGGATCCCTTATCTCCCCAGCAAGGGGAGAATTCTGTGGAATGCATGCATGCATTACTATTTATTTCTTTTCTTTTTTTTTTTTTTTTTGAGACGGAGTCTCACTCTGTCACCCAGGCTGGAGTGCAGTGGCACGATCTCAGCTCACTGCAGCCTCTGTCTCCAGGGTTCAAGTGATTCTCCTGCCTCAGCCTCTGGAGTAGCTGGGATTGCAGGTGCCCACCACCACACCTGGCTAATCTTTGTATTCCAGTAGAGATGGAGTCTCACCATGTTGGCCGGGTTGGTCTTGAACTTCTGACCTCACATGATCTGCCCACCTTGGCCTCCCAGTGTTGGGATTACAGACGTGAGCCACTGCGCCTGGCCCATTGCTCGCTCTTTCTTTCTTTCTTTCTTTCTTTCTTTCTTTCTTTCTTTCTTTCTTTCTTTCTTTTTCTTTCTTTTTTGAGATGGAGTCTCGCTCTGTTGCCCAGGCTGGAGTGCAGTGGCCAGATCTCAGCTCACTGCTAGCTCCGCCTCCCGGGTTTACGCCATTCTCCTGCCTCAGTCTCCCGAGTAGCTGGGACTACAGGTGCCCGCCACCTCACCCGGCTAGTTTTTTTGTATTTTTTAGTAGAGACGGGGTTTCACCATGTTAGCCAGGATGGTCTCGATCTCCTGACCTCGTGATCCGCCCGTCTCGGCCTCCCAAAGTGCTGGGATTACAGGCTTGAGCCACCGTGCCCGGCCTGCTATTTATTTCTTACGGACATTTAGGCTGTGGCCCAGGGCTGACAATGATGATCACCACTTTGCCTCAGGGCATCACTGCACCCAGACTTGACACAGAGCTGCTGCTATGGGGCCGGATTCCCCACTACCTTGAGCCTTCCCTTAGTGCAGAGGCCCTGGGAGTTTCTCCACACAGGCACACTGAGTGCGAAGACAAGGTGAACTTAGAGCTGTGTCTGCCATTCATTTTTCCTGGGTCTATTATTTTGCAATTCTGATTGTATAAGATGTGTGTGTGTGTTTTTCTTTGAATTAATAGACTTATTAATTTTTTTTTTAAGAGACGGAGTCTCGCTCTGTCGCTCAGGCTGGAATGCAGTGGCGTGATCTCAGCTCACTGCAAGCTCCGCCTCCCAGATTCACCCGCCATTCTCCTGCCTCAGCCTCCCGAGTAGCTGGGATTACAGGCACCAGCCACCATGCCCAGCTGATTTTTGTATTTTTTAGTAGAGATGGGGTTTCACTGTGTTAGCCAGGATGGTCTCGATCTCCTGACCTCGTGATCCACCCACCTCGGCCTCCCAAAGTGCTGGGATTACAGGCGTGAGCCACTTCGCCCGGCCAATAGACTTAAGTTTTTAAGAGCAGTTGTAAGATTATAAAAACCTTGAACAAAAAGTAGAGTTCCTGACCGGGTGTGGAGGATAGCTTGAGCCCAGGAGTTTGAGACCAGCCTGGGCAACATGGTGAAATCCCGTCTGTATCAAAACAAAAACAAAAATAAAAACAAAACCCCAGCTGGATGTGGTGGTGCATGCCTGTAGTCCCAGCTACTCAAGAGGCTGAGGCAGGAGGATCACTTGAGCCTGGAAGATTGGGACTGCAGTGAGCCATGATCATGCCACTGTACTCCAGCCTGGGTGACAGAGCAAGACCCTGTCTCAAAACTAAACTTAACTAAATTTACCTGTAGCTTACTATTGACCAGAAGCCTTAGTGATAACATAAAGAGTCATCGAACACAGATTTTGTACTTTCTATGTATGATATACTGTATTCTTACACTAATGTAAGCTAGAGGAACGAAAATGTTATTAAGAAAATCGTAAGGTACACTGGCAGGCTCAGGTAAAAAAACAATAATAAAGAAGAGAAAATATCTTGACTGTTCATGAAGTGGGAATGGATCGTTGTAAAGATCTTCTTCCTTGTCGTCTTCATGTTGAATAGGCTGAGGAGGAGGAGGAAGAGGAGAGGTGGGTCCTGCTGTCTCAGGCAGAGGTGGAAGAAAATCCACATATTAGTGACATGGGCAATTCAAACCTGTATTTTTCAAGAGTCACCTGTTTATATGTGCATATATATGTATATGCTGTGTACATGTGTGTTCATAGACATCTAGATACATATATATACATGCATATATATGTATATATATCTTTTTTTTTTTTTTTTGACAGAGTCTCACTCTGTCGCCCAGGCTGGAGTGCAGTGGCACAATCTCAGCTCACTGCAACCTCTATCTCCCAGGTTCAAGCGCTTCTCCTGCCTCAGCCTCTTGAGTAGCTGGGATTACAGGCACCTGCCACCATGCTCAGCTAATTATTTTTGTATTTTTAGTAGAGACAGGGTTTCACCATGTAGACCAGGATGGTCTCAAACTCCTGACCTCAGGTGATCCACCTTCTTCGACCTCCCAAAGTGTTGGGATTACAGGCGTGAGCCACTGCGCCCGGCCATACACATCTATATTTAAGGTCCATCACCCCTCTGTTAACTCCGTGGGCTGGTGGCAGGCTCACTGGCTGGGCCGTTTGCATCCTGGCCGCAATCCCAGCAGAGCCTCTGGCTCAAGCTACAGCCCCAGCCTTGGCAGAAATGTCACCCCTAATGGAAACCAGTTGCCATTACAGCACCCAGGGCCCTACCAGCCCATAAACTTCTCACTCGTTTTCTGATCACATCAAGGCCCCTGGGGTTCAGCTTGGAGGAATCGTGGCGCCGAGACTGCCTGTTTCCTGGGATTAACAGCCCTTTGCAGAGGTTGTAAGAACGAGAAGTCAGACAGGATCATGCCCAGCTTGGCTGAACACACTGTTCTTGTTGTAATGCCATTAAACCAGCGGTGCAGGGCGGGGACACTGGCGCTGGCCTCCTCCTCAGGGGGCAGGAAGGAACCTTGTGTTCTCAGCTGGCCAGACTGTTGTTCTGATTAGGGGGAGACCTGGCTCTGTCACTTAGATTTTGCTCTCCGAGTGACATCTCAATCCAGTTTGAGGTGGCTCAGCAAACGCCAGCTCCTTCTTCCCACCAAACTGCCGTGAGTGGCCCAGGCACAACCTCAGGGCATGGAGGGAAGATGGGTTCATGCTGGGGCTAGGATGGGCATGGTGCAGGGACCTCTTTCTCTTCTAGCACCAGGGCCCAGGCAGCGGGGAGCTGGGATCTCGACTCTCCACGTCTCAGCACCTACCCTTCTGAACCTGTTTTGCTTGTTGAACGGGGGCTGTCACTCCAATCTTTTAAGATTGTTTTGATGCCACAGATTTAGTAAAGAAGAGGAGAAAGGTTTGTGCTCTCCTTTTCCCCCCCAAGATCTCAAGCAGAAGGGGACTTTTGTGTGGGTGTCTTTTTATAAGGGGGACATTTATAAATTTAGAGTGAAATTGAAAATGTTAATGTAATAAACAACCATAAGACTTTCACCTAGATTTATAAATTAATGTTTTGCCTATATCCTTTCATTAATCCCTCCATCCACCCTCCATCCCTCTCTCCATCCCTCCATCTATCCCTCTCTTCATCCCTCCATCCATCCGTCCTCTCTCCCTCCATTCATTCACCCTTCCTCCCTTTTTCTTTCCTCCCTCCCTCCCTCCACCCAACCATCCACCTACTACCCTTCATCCAGTCATCTTCTCTCCATCCATCTACCCTTCATCCATCCATCCATCCTCCATCTATCGATTCATCCATCCATCCACCCTCCCTCTGCACCTCCCTTCATCCCTCCATCATCCATCCATCTATTTACTCTCCCTCCCTCCTTTCTTCCTTCCTTCTTTCCTTTCTCCACCCAGCTATCCACCCACTACCCCTATCCATTTATCTACCATCCATCTGCCCTTCATCCATTCGTCCACCCTTCATTCGTCCATCCATACATGCACCCGTCATCCTTCCATTCATCCACTCTTCCTCCATCCATTCTCCCTCTGTCCCTCCCTTCATCCATCCATCCATCTACCAATTCACCCATCCACCCATTTCTCTACACATTTTTTGGCTGCAGCATTTGAAAGCAAGTTACAGATATGATAGTGCTTCACTCTTAAATACTTGACCATAAGGTATACTTAAAAAAAGGCATTGTATTACCTGACCTCAGGGCCATTTTCTTAGGTCATAAGAAAATTTCTTAGGTCATACCTAAGAAAATTACATTCACTGAATTATATTGTCTAATTCATAGGCAATATTCAGATTTTCAAGGGGTACCCTAAAATGTAATTTACATTTAGTGTTTGGTTACCTGCATGTGTGACTGCATGATTGTATCACACATATGTGACTATGCATGGGTGTGTGTGTGCATTTTTGCATGTGTGCACGCTCACCTGTGTGTATGCACTTGGTTTTTAGGGGTTTCACTATGCTACCCAGGCTGGTCTTGAACTCCTGGCCTCAAGTGATCCTCTTTGCCTCAGCCTCCCAAAGTGTTGAGATGACAGATGTAACCACCGCACCCGGCCCCACTACTGTTAATAATTGAATTGTTTATGTTTGTTGAGTCGTGAAAGTTCTTTCTAAATTCTGGATACTAGCCCTCATCAGATGTGTAATTTGCAGACATTTTCTCCTGTACTACGGGTTATCTTTTCACTTTCCTGACAGAGTCCATTAGTGCAACAAAAAGTTTTAATTTTGGTGAAATCACATTTCTCTTTTTCTTTTGCTCCTTGTACTTCTGGTGCCACATCTCAAAGAAACCATTGCCAAATCCAAGGTCATGATTTATTTCTGTGTTTTCTTTTAAGAGTTTTATAGTTTCAGCTCTTACATTTAGGTCTTTCATCTGTTTTGAGTTAATTTTTTTATATGGTGTGAGGTAGGGATCCAAATTAAATCTCTCTCTCTCTCTCTCTCTCTCTCTCTCTCTCTTTTGAGATAGGACTTTGCTCTGTCATCCAGGCTGGAGTGCAGTGGTGTGATCATAGCTCACTGCAGCTCAACCTCCTGGGCTCAAGTGATCCTCCCACCTCAGCTTCCTAAAGTGTTGAGATTGCAGGTGTGAGCCACCACACACAGACTACACTCTTTTGCATGCATCTATTCAGTTGTCTCAGCACTGGTTTTTTTTTTCTTTTTTTTTTTTTTTTGAGACAGAGTCTTGCTCTGTCGCCCAGGCTGAAGTGCTGTGGCCGGATCTCAGCTCACTGCAAGCTCTGCCTCCCGGGTTCACGCCATTCTCCTGCCTCAGCCTCCTGAGTAGCTGGGACTACAGGCGCCTGCCACCTTGCCTGGCTAGTTTTTTTTGTATTTTTTAGTAGAGACGGGGTTTCACCGTGTTAGCCAGGATGGTCTCGATCTCCTGACCTCATGATCCGCCCGCCTCGGCCTCCCAAAGTGCTGGGATTACAGGCTTGAGCCACCGCACCCGGCCAGCACTGTTTGTTAAAAAGACTATTCTTTCCCCATTGAATGGTCTTGGCACCCTTATTTCAAATCAGTTGCCCTTAGCTGTCTGGATTCATTTCAGGGCTCTCACTTCTATCCCATTGATTTCTATGTCTCTCCCTATGCTGGTACTACACTCTCTTGATTACTGTAACTTTGTAGTAAGTTTTGAAATTAGGAAGTGTGAGTCCTCCAGCATTATTATTCTTTTTCAAGATTCCTGAGTCCTTTGTGTTTTCATATAAATTTTAGGATCAGTTCCGTTTCTGCAAAAAAGGCCATTGAGATTTTGATAGGTTTCCCCTAATGCTAACATCTTACAAGACTATGATCCATTTGTCATAGCTAAGAATCAACACTGGACATCAGTGTTAACCAGACTCCAGACTTTATTTGGATTTCCCCAAGTTTTCCCACTCATGGCCTTGTTTTCTGATCCAGGATCACCTTTAGGGTCCCACATCACATTTAGTCATCATATCTCCTTGGTCTCCTCCAATCTGAAAATTTTAGTCTTTCCTTGTCTTTCATGACCTTGACACTCTTCTTTTTCCTTTCTTTGTTTATTTTTATTTTTTTGTTTGTTTATTTTTGAGACAGGGTCTTGCTTGGTCACCCGGTATATTAGTCCATTTTCATGCTGCTGATAAAGACATACCCAAGACTTGGTAATTTATAAAGAAAAAGAGGTTTATTGTTATTTATTTATTTATTTATTTATTTTGAGATGGAGTCTCGCTCTGTCACCCGGGCTGGAGTGCAATGGCACAATCTCAGCTCACTGGAACCTCTGCCTCCTAGGTTCAAGCAATTCTCCTGCCTCAGCCTCCTGAGTAGCTGGGATTACAGGCACCTGCCATCGTGCCTGGCTAATTTTTGTATTTTTGTAGAGGTGGGCTTTTACCATGTTGGGCAGGCTGGTGTGTTGTACTCCTGACCTTAGGTGATCCGCTTGCCTTGGCGTCCCCAAATGCTGGGATTAGAGACGTGAGCCACCATGCCCAGCCAGAAAAAGAGGTTTAATGGACTCACAGTTCCATGTGGCTGGGGAGGCCTTACAATCATGGCAGAAGGTGAAAGGTACGTCTTACATGGTGGCAGACAAGAGAGAATGGGCACCAAGTGAAAAGGGAAACCTCTTATAAAATTAACGGATCTCATGAGACTTATTCACTACCATGAGAACAGTATGGAGGAAACTGTCCCCATGATTCAATTATCTCCCACTGGGTCCCTCCCACAACACATGGGAATTATGGGAGCTACAATTCAAGATGAGATTTGGGTGAAGACACAGCCAAACCATAGCACCCCAGACTGGAGGGTAGTGGCACAGTCATGACTTACTGCAGCCTTGGCCTCCTATGCTCAAGTGATCCTCCTGCCTCAGCCCCCTGAGATAGCTGGGACTATAGGCTTGTGCCACCACATCCAGCAATTTTTAAATATTTTTTGTAGAGATGGAGTTTCGCCATGTTTTTCAGGCTGGTCTTGAACTCCTGAACTCTAGCAATCTGCCTACCTCAGCCTCCCAAAGTGTTAGGATTACAGGCATGAGCCACTGCACTTAGCTGACATTCTTCTTTTTGCTGCTCAAATTTTCCAAATTTGGCTTTGGGAGTCCCTTAGGGCCAGCTTCTTAGACAGATTCTTCCTTTAGGGGGAGGTAGAATGACATTTATTTTTCTTACTATTTATTTATTTGTTTACTTAAAAAATACTGGTTGATTGATTGATTGGTTGAGACAGGATCTCACTCTGTTGCCCAGGCTAGAGTGCAGTGGCATGATCATGGCTCACCACTCCTTGACCTCCCTGGCTCAAGTGATCCTTCCGCCTTAGCTTCCTGAGTAGCTGAGACTACAGGCACCCACCACGGCATCCAGCTAGTTTTTGTATTTTTGTAGAAATGGGGTTTCACCATGTTGCTGTGGCGGGTCTTGAACTCCTAGACTCAAGCGATCCTCTTGCCTCAGCCATTCAATGTGCTGAGATTACCAGGTGTGAGCCACTGTGCCTGGCCAAAGTTTTTTGATTTTTTTATAGACGGGGTCTCACTTTGTTGCCCAGGCTGGTCTCAAGCTCTTGGGCTCAAGTGATCTGCCTATCTTAGCCTACCAAAGTACTGGGATTACAGGTGTGAGCCATGGCATCCGGCCAGAATGACACTTATTAGCCACCTACAGTGTCCACTGTACAATGTTGAGTATGACACACACATCATCTCATTGGAGCCTCAAGACCCTCTGTCCAGGAGATAACAGCCTTATTTTACAGATGGGAAAACAGGCTCAGAGAGGTGAAATGATTTGCCCAAGCTTCCATGGCAAGAATGTCACTCTTCCCCTACTCCAGATATCCCTATTCTGGGCTTTCAGGGTGATCCCAACATTTGGAGACAGTCACAGGTTGCAAAACATGGAACAGAGGAGGGGATTCCTAGGGCTAAGTATTGGACATGGCCACACCAACCCCCTAGAGAGATCTTAAGACCTGGGAGGCCTTAGCTTTCCTGATATCAGAATAATGGCAGCTTCAGGGTTCAGTGTGGGGCCTTGGCATCAGCTCCCCTGAGTATAATCCTGCCCTACACTCACTGACATTGGACAAAGAACCAAGGCCTCAGTTTCCAGTTTTCCCCTCTGGGAACTTGGGGACTATGATAGGACCCAACTCATTGAGTTCATATCCTAAGAGAAGGCCCAGCCCACTGGCGGCATTAGCACATTCAAAATTAGGAAACAGTATTTTATTTTTATTTTTTTGGAGACAGGGTCTCACTCTGTTACCCAGGCTGGAGTGCAGTGGTACGATCATGACTCACTGCAGCCTTGACTTCCTAGGCTCAAGTGACCCTCCCACCTCAGCCCCCTGAGTAGCTGGGACTACAGGCATGTGCCACCACGCCCGGCCAATTTTTTTTTTTTTTGTACTTTTTTGTAGAGATAGGGGTCTTACTGTGTTGCCCAGGCTGCTCTCTAACTTCTGAACTTGAGCGATCTGTCTGCCTCAGCTCCCCAAAGTGCTGGGATTACAGGCAAGAGCCACTGTGCCTGGCCGTAAACAGTTCTTAAGACAACTTTTTCTTCTGATGCCAATTGCAGAGTTTGGGGGTCCTCACACTACTGCAGTTTCTTTAATTCTCTAGAAGAATTAACAGGACTCACTAAAAGCTGTTATACTTACGGTTACAATTTATTACACTAAACAATACACATGAAAATCAGTGAAGACAAGAGGCTGATGATGCAGAGTCCAGAAGAATTCTGAACATGAACTTACTTGTTCTCTCTGCATAGAGTCAGGGACAGTGTTATTTTCCCACCAGAGATGTGGGACAGCATGCATGGTGTACTGCCAACTAGGGAAGCTCCCTGGAACCTTGGTGTCCAGAGTTATGTTTCCTCCTCCTCCTCCTTCTCCTCCTCCTCCTCCTCCTCCTCCTCCTCCTCCTCCTCCTCCTCCTCCTCCTCCTCCTTCTTCTTCTTCTTCTTCTTCTTCTTCTTCTTCTTCTTCTTCTTCTTCTTCTTCTTCTTCTTCTTCTTCTTCTTCTCCTTCTTCTCCTTCTTCTCCTTCTTCTCCTTCTTCTCCTTCTTCTCCTTCTTCTCCTTCTTCTCCTTCTTCTCCTTCTTCTCCTTCTTCTTCTTCTTCTTCTTTCAAATAGAGATGGGATCTTGCCATGTTGCCCAGTCTGGTCTCAAGCCCCTGGCCTCAAGCAATCCTCCTGCTTTGGCCTCCCATAGCACTGGGATTACAGGCATGAGCTGCCACACCTGGCCTGGTGTCCAGAGTTTTCACTGGAGCTCAGTCACATAGACACAGATGACCACCTGCCTCCGTGACTAATCTCATTCCCCAGCTTCTCCACAGGTTGATCTGATGCTGCATGGCCCAAGGCCTCCTCCAGAAATCATATTTATTACTACCTGATGTGACCCAAGACCCCAAGTAGACAAAGATGCTCTTATCACGCAGGACATTCGAAGAGCTTAAATCACCTCCCAGGAGCTATGGGCAAAGACCAGCCTTCTCTTTAGGCCAGGTTCAATTCTTTACTGCACGACACCTTACTGAGGGCTTTCACACCATCATCACGTTTCATCTATACCACAATCCTGCAAGGAGGTGAGCCTCAGGCCATATACAGAACTAGGGGCCACCGGCTGGGTGCGGTGGCTCACGCCTATTAATGCCAGCACTTTGGGAGGCCGAGGTGGGTGGATCACAAGGTCAGGGTTTGAGACCAGCCTGGCCAACATGGTGAAACCCTGTTTCTACTAAAAATACAAAAATTATATGGGCATGGTGGCGGGTGCCTGTCATCTTGGCTACCCAGGAAGGAGGCTGAGGCAGGAGAATCACTCGAACCCAGGAGGGAGAGGTTGCAGTGAGCCGAGATCTCACCATTGCATGCCAGCCTGGGTAACAAGAGTGAAACACCATCTTAACAAAGAAAACAAAACAAAACAAAACAAAAAACTAGGGGCCAGGACTGGATGCTGGGCACTCCGCTCCCTCAGCCATCCCAGCCTCCCTCTGGCCCCAGAGTGGCTGTTTCCCTGTGGTGGGCTGCAACGTTGGTGTCAGGCAGGGTCCCCCATGCTGCGTGTCTTCCATAGGTTGGGGAAGAAGCCGATTTTTCTGTGAGGTCCACATGTCCCTGCAACTTTACCCTGTACTACGAGGTGGCTGCGCGGGGCAATATTGTGCTATCGGGCCAGCAGCCTGCCCACGTCACCCAGCAGCGAAGCAAGCGGGCAGCCCCTGCCCTGGAGAAACCGATTCGTTTAACACACCTTTCTGAGACAGGTGAGCCGAGCAGCAGGGAGAAGGTTCCTGTTCTTCCTTCTGAACCATTGAGACTAAGGTGGGTGCTCCTGTAAGGAAGGACAAGGCAAAACCCAGCGGAGAGGGGAGCCTGCCTTGGGGCAGAGGGGACACATCCTTAACAATACCAGACTGGTCCAGGAGGACAGTGATCAGCCGCTGGAAGTGGAGAGGTTCAGGCCACAGGCTCTTCTCACTCTGTCTGCAGGGGACAGGGACAATCCAGCCACAGACTGGGCTCTTGCACTGGCCCACACTGTGCTGTTGCCTCTTTGCCCAGGTGGTTCTGCCTATGAGTCCTCTTCCTTTTCTCTCTTTTTGACACCATGTGCTCCTTATAAGGCCCTCCTCGCAGGGGACTTCCTTAGTCCCCTCTTCTTCAAAGCCCTTCTTGCCAATACAGGATCCCCAACTTGAGCACTATAGACATTTAGGAGGGGGTAGATCACTCTAGAGTGGATGGCACTCTCTGCACTGTAGGGTGCTGAGCAGCATCCCTGGTCTCTCCCCCTCAGATGCCAGTAGTACCAGCTCTCCACAGTATGATGACCTCAAAAGTCTTCAGATATTGCCACTATCCCCAGGGGGCAGAGTCACTCCCAAGTGAGAATCACTGAGATAGGTAGGTAGATAGATAGAATGATGGGTGAATAGATAGATAGACAGGCAGGGTCTCTCAGGCTAAGGCAAGGTTTCCCAACCTTGGCACTATCAGCATTTGGGCAAGATCATTCTCTGTGGTGGAGGCACTGTAGAATGTGGAGCAGCATCCCTGGCCTCCACTCCCTAGATGCCAATAGCCCTATAGGTGATGGAGGGATGGATTGATGGATGGATGGGCAGATAGGAAGATGGATGAATGGATGGTTGGATGGATGGACTGATAGAATAGTGGATGGATGGAAGGATGGATGGATGGATGGATGGATGGATGGATGAATGGACAGATGGATGGATGGACAGAAAGATGGATGGATGGATAATGGGTGGGTGGATGATTGGATGAATAGATGGATGGATGGATGGATAGTGGGTGGGTGGATGGGTGGATGATGGATGAATGGATGGTTGGATCGATAGATGGATGGATAGTAGGTGGATGGATGGGGATGATGGATGGAAGAATAGATGGATGGATAGTGGGGTGGGTGGATGAGTGGATGATGGATGGATGAACAGATGGATAGATGATTGGATGGTGGATGGATGGGTGCATGATGGATGAATACACAGATGGATGGATAGTGGATGGGTGGGTGGATGATGGATGATGAATAGAGGGATGGGTGGATCGATGGTGGTGGTGGTGGGTGGATGGATGGATGGTGGTGGTGGAGGGTGGTTGAGTGGGTGGATGATGGATGGTTGGTGAATAGAGGGAAGGGTGGATGGTGGGTGGGTGGATGGATGGGTAGATGGTGGATGGATGAAGATATGAATGGATGGATGGATAGATAGAAAGATGAGTGGATAGGTGGATGGATGGATAAATAGATAGAGAAGATCCCTCTTTCTTAGGCAGGCTTTCTCACCCTCTGCACTGTCAACATTTGGGATCATCCCATGCACTGTAGGATGGTGAGCAGCATCTTTGGCTTCTACTCACCAGAAGCCAGTAGCATCCCTTCCAGCAATGATGACCAAAAAATGTCTGCAGACATTGCCAGCATCCCCTGGGTAGCAGAATTGCCTTGGTTGACAACTGCTGGCCAGAGTTGTGCTTTTGGCATGGTGTACCTGCATCCTCTTGGTCTTCTCTTCTCTTCTGGGTGAAATAACAGGGGCTTTATGTCTTCCTGGAACCCTTGTCCGGGGCTGGCCCTGGGCTTGGGACTCCCCACAATCTGTCCCCATTTAACCCAACTGCAGCCTGGGCTGGTGGTGGTTCCACTGTGTCCATCTGCAGATGAATGGGCTGTGACTTGGGGGTTTCAGGGACTTTTCCATTGCCTAGTAAGGGCCAGAGCCAGGATTTGAACCCCAAGGCCAATTGGGTACCCACCTCTTCCTACTGGCCGTGAGTTTCCTTCTGCCCCCAGTTCCCCCAACCATCCCTGTCCACTGGCTGCTCTGAACTCTGCACAGAATCAGCTGACAGATGGCCCATTCTGGAACTGGGTGCCTTTCTACTCTCATTCTCTTGCAGTAGAGTACTTGGGAGTGCCTGGACAGGCTTCTAAGATCCTCTATCCTTTAAGGATCATTTACCCACAAGGAAGGAAGTATGAACTCAGTTCAAGTCAGCAAATAATGGCTGCCCAGGTCTGCTGGCCTCAGGCCCCAGCAAGATGGAGCCAATCAGAGGGAGAGATCGGGGGTCAGGGGCATACTGGGGAGCTGGAGTGGTGCTGCCTGGACAGGCCAAGGTGGTTTTGCTGTCCACGGAGGAAGCAGAGGGCTGGTCAGGGAGAAGGGACCGTGTTCCCTGGCAGAGAGGATGATTCTAGGCAAATTCCAGCCTGCTCTGTAGGAGCCCATGGTGACCCTAGAGCTGAGTCAATGGGAAGAGTCAGCATTGACTGAGGATGTAGCCTGGGAAGGGCATTTCAAAACCGAAGATGCAGACTGTCTCAATGTGTAGACAGGAGTATAGTGCAGGGCAAATTGGGGCAGAGCCTGAATGGCTGAGGTTGCATGTCAGATGTGGAGAGTTCACCACTTCTCTCTACTTTTGCTCACCTCAGAGCCCCCACCAGCCCCAGCAGCTGAGGTCAATGTGTGTGTGACCTCTCTTCGTCTGGCCGTGACCCCCAGCATGGTCCCCCTCGGTCGCCTGCTGGTCTTCTATGTCAGGGAGAATGGAGAAGGGGTCGCCGACAGCCTTCAATTTGCAGTTGAGACCTTCTTCGAAAACCAGGTAGAGCATTGCACACTGAACCCGGGACACAGCCAAGGACCCTCGGGGCTTCTCCAAGGTGCTGACCAGGGGTTCTGTACACACCTGAGACTCATGTTGTGTCAGTGTGACATAAGGAATTGTGGGAACATGAGTTGCATCTTTACTGAAGCGTCTCCAAAAGTCACCCAAAAGGAAATTGCGTTCACAACACATAAGGAAAGCCATCAATTGTTTTCTACCTTTGTTGAATTCAGGATTTAAGGGACAGCACTTGTTTCTATCAGCACCCTCAGCCTCCTATCCCCCTCCCTGCAACAACTTTTATCATTACCATTATTTTTTGAGACGGAGTCTAGCTCTGTCACCCAGGCTGGAGTGCAGTGGTGTGATCTCGGCTCACTGCAGCCTCTGCCTCCCGGGTTCAAGCAATTCTCCTGCCTCAGCCTCCTGAGTAGCTGAGATTACAGGCATGCACCACCACGTCTGGCTAATTTTTGTATTTTTAGTAGAGACGGGGTTTCACCACTTTGGCCAGGCTGGTCTTGATCTACTGGCTTCAAGTGATCCTCCCGCCTCAGCCTCCCAAAGTGCTGGGATTACAGTTGTGAGCCACTGTGCCTGGCTCCTCCCTACAACTTCTAAACAGACTGCCACATGCTCTCGGCCAGCACTGCCTTCCCATCTCTCCCTGTCCCTCTGTGTTCCCTTTTTTGTGTCTGCTGCACAATGACCAGCTGCCCATCACAGTGTGGGACCAGTTCCAACCAGGTGGCAAGGCAGAGCAGGCAAAGACCCACTGTCCTCGGTGGGCAGGGAGTGCATGGGTGAGGCAGAAGAGATGCCTCTGGACTGGACCAAACCTGGGTTGAACCAAGTTTTTTGTTGTTGTTGTTTGAGACGGAGTTTCACTCTTAGTGCCCTGGCTGGGGTGCAACAATGCTGTCTTAGCTCACTGAAACCTCTGCCTCCCGGCTTCAAGAGATTCTCCTGCCTCAGCCTACCAAGTAGCCGGGATGCCAGGCACCCGCCACCAGGCCCAGCTAAATTTTGTATTTTTAGTAGAGACGGGATTTCACCATGTTGGCCAGGCTGGTCTCGAACACCTGACCTCAGGTGATCCACCCGCCTCAGCCTCCCAAAGTGTTGGGATTACCGGCGTGAGCCACGACTCCCGGCCAACTGAACCAAGTTTCTTATCCCTTGTCGCATTTGTGCCCAGGTTTCAGTGACGTATTCAGCAAATGAGACCCAACCTGGGGAGGTTGTCGACCTGCGGATCAGGGCTGCAAGGGGCAGCTGTGTGTGTGTCGCCGCAGTTGATAAGAGTGTCTACCTGCTCAGGTCTGGGTTCCGGCTGACTCCTGCCCAGGTGAGCAGAGCCCTCGGGTTTGGGTTCTGGTACCTCCATGGGGCCTTACCTTCTCTTGCTCTCCCTTTCCCATCTCCCATTTTAATAATTGAAGAGCTGCGTTTGAATCCAGATTTGCTTTCTCCGTCAGGTTCATTTCTCAGGGAACCTGATGGGTGTCTGATACATCCTTGTTGCTGCTTTAGCACAGTTACAAGATCAGGGAGTCAAGGTCATCAGATTTTTGCAACATGACATTGGACCAGGTCTCGTCTCTCTGGCTCCAATTTTCCCATCTTATTTTATGTTATTTTTAGAGCTGTGGTCTTGCTCTGTTGCCTGGGCTGGAGTGCAGTGGCGTGATCATAGCTCACTGTAGTCAATACCTCCGGGGCTTAAGCGATCCTCCCACCTCAGCCTCCAGAGTAGCTGGGGCTACAGGCATGCACCCCCATGCCTGGCTAATTTTTTCTATCTTTGTAGGGACGGGGTGTTGCTATGTTGCCCAGGCTGGTCTCGAACTCCTTTGCTCAAGCCAGCCTCCTGGTTCAGCCTCCCCAGCGACTGGGATTACAGGCATGAGCCACTGTGCCTGGCTCCTGTTTGCCCATTTTAAAATGGGCTGATGCTACCAGTGCCCATCTCCTGGAGGTTGTCATGATGTGATAAAGAGGTTGGGATGGGAGCACACTGCACCCACGAGAGCCAGTTTGGGTTGTAAAGAAAACTTCAACTGACCAGTCTCTGTCCCCCTTTGCCTGCAGGTTTTCCAGGAACTGGAAGATTATGATGTTTCTGATTCCTTTGGCGTGTCCAGAGAGGATGGTCCTTTTTGGTGGGCTGGGCTGATGGCCCAACGACGCCGGCGCTCCTCCGTCTTCCCGTGGCCTTGGGGCATCACCAAGGACTCTGGGTTTGCCTTCACCGTAAGGAGAGGTGGTCTCAGATCCCTCTGCACCCTTCTAAGGTCCTCTTGCCTAGAAATAAGAGTCTCGGAGATTCAGAAAGGGGTTGGAAACAGAATTGGAAGCTTTTCTTTCTTTCTTTTTTTCGAGATGGGGTCTCACTCTGTGGCCCAGGCTGGAGTGCAGTGGTGCGATCATAGCTCACTGCAGCCTTGAACACCTGTGCTCAAGTGATCCTCCCACCTCAGTCTCCCAAGTAGCTGGAACTACAGGTGCATGCCACCACACCAGGCTAATTCTATTTTAGTTTATTTTTTTTTTAGAGATGGGGTCTCGCTATGTGGCCCAGGCTAGTGTTGAACTCCTGGCCTTGAGCAATCCTCCTGTCTCAACTTCCCAAAGTGTTAGGATTACAAGCATGAGCCATTGCACCTAGCCTTCCAAACTTTTCTTTTTCATTTCTCCCCAATGAAAGCTCACAAGCAGATCCTTCCAATTTGCAAAGTGGTGGAGAGCAGAATGTTATGCATGTCAATGGTCAGGTTCAAATGGATAACTTGAACTTGTGATGGGATGTGTTATGACATTGACATGCTTTGCTGCGAGGAAAACCTTCTCATTGGGAGCTGCGGGTGCCAGCAGCTCTTAGCTCTGCCTTAGCTTTGGTTAACTTGGTTATGTGTCTGGCAGCTTTCAAAGCAGAAGGAGGTGGCTGTGTTCCCAGGCGGCAGGGGGTCTGAACTGCAGAGGTGATCCTCCTGTCTCAGCCTCCCCAGTCGCTGGGATTAGAGGCATGAGCCACTGTGCCCAGCTCCAGTTTATCCATCTTAAAAAGGACTAATGCTGGCTGGGCACAGTGGCTCATGCCTGTAATCCCAGCACTTTGGGAGGCCAAGGTGGGCAGATCACAAGGTCAAGAGATCAAGACCATCCTGGTCAACATGGTGAAAACACAAAACTTAACTGAGCATGGTGGTGTGCTCCTGTAGTCTCAGCTGCTTGAGAGTCTGAGTCAGGAGAATCACTTGAACCCGGGAGGTGGAGGTTGCAGTGAGCGGAGATCACGTCACTGCACTCCAGCCTGGTGACAGAGCAAGACTCTGTCTCAAAAAAAGAAAAGGGGGCCAATGCTATCAGGTGCCCATCTCCAGAGGTTGTCATGATATAATATAGACAGAAAGGGATTGGGATGGGAGCATGCTTCGCCCTTCAGGGTCACACAGGGTCACACCTTAGGGTGCTGGTGGTCTCCACTGAAATGCGTGTCCTGTTGGAGGGTGCCTTTCATTTCTTTAAAAAATATTTCTGGCCTGGTGTCGTGTCTTATGCCTGTAATCCCAACTTTGGGAGGCCAAGGCGGGTGGATCACCTGAAGTCAGGAGTTCGAGACCAGCCTGGCCAACATGGTGAAACCTCCGTCTCTACTAAAAATACAAAAATTAGCTGGGTGTGGTGGCGGGTGCCTGTAATCCCAGCTACTTGGGAGGCTGAGGCAGGAGAATCGCTGGAACCAGGAGATGGAGTTTGCAGTGATCATGCCACTGCACTCCAGCCTGGGTGGCAGAGCGAGATTCTGTCTCAAAAAAATAATACATAAATAAATAAAAAATATTTCAAAGGCATCCTTCCCTTCCTGACATGTGCTGCTTTTATTATGACATTTTCCAAACATGCAGAAAAGTTGAGTGAATTAGACAACAAACACCCACATGCCTGCCACCTACTTCCCAAAGTTCTATTTGCAAAACAAACAAAAAAAAAACCAAAAAAAAAAAACCAAAAAACAAACAAACAAAAAAACCTCTTTTTTTTTTTTTTTCTTTTTTTGAGATAAGGTCTCACTTTGTCACTCAGGCTGGAGTGCAGTGGTGTGATCTCAGCTCACTGCAGTCTCGACCTCCTGGGCTCAAGCGATCCTCCTGCCTCAGCCTCCTGAGTAACTGGGACCATAGAACACACCATCATACCTCGCTAATTTTTTTTTTTTTTTTTTTTTGTATTTGTAGAGATGGGATTTCACTGTGTTGCCCAGGCTGGTCTCGAACTCCTGGGCTCAATGGATCCACCCGCCTTAACCTCACGAAGTGCTGGGATTACAGACATACACCACTGCACCTAGCAAAATAAACCTTTTTTTAAAAAAATAGCATTTCAATTATGAGTATGTGAACTGCCTGGCAGGTTGAACCCCAGGTCCCTATCAGCTTCAGGAAGTCAGAGGTGACACATTTGAGTCAAAGGAACTGGGTTTAAATTTCTTATTAACAAATCCAAGTCAGCCCAGGCTAGAGTGAGTCTTCTTTTCAATCCAGTTGCTCCCAGTAATTAGTACAATGATGAGGACATAATAAAAAGAGTCACTGCATAGCTGGGCATGGTGGTGCGTGCCTCTAGTCTCAGCTACTCAAGAGGCTGAGGTGGGAGGATCGCTTGAGCCTGGGAGTTTGAGGCTGTGGTGAGCTATGATTGTACCACTGCACCTCAGTCTGAACCACAGAGTGAGGCCCTGTCTCTACTAATACTAATACTAATACTAATACTAATACTAATACTAATAACTAATAAATGAGATCATTGCATCCCACAGTTGGTCCTTGGTTGGGGTCAGGTACTGTGCCAACTGATTTCCTTCCTTCCTTCCTCCCTTCTTCCCTTCCCTTCTGTTCACCTTCCCCTTCTCCTTCCTTTCTTCTTTTCTTTTTAATTTTCTTTTTTTTTTTTTGAGACGGAGTCTCGCTCTGTCGCCCAGGCTGGAGTGCAGTGGCGCAATCTCGGCTCACTGCAAGCTCCGCCTCCCGGGTTCACGCCATTCTCCTGCCTCAGCCTCCTGAATAGCTGGGACTACAGGCGCCCGCCACTGCGCCCGGCTAATTTTTTCTATTTTTAGTAGAGACGGGGTTTCACCATGGTCTCGATCTCCTGACCTTGTGATCCGCCCGCCTCGGCCTCCCAAAGTGCTGGGATTACAGGCGTGAGCCACCGCGCCCAGCCTTCTTTTTAATTTTCTTTTGAGACGGAGTCTTGCTCTATTTAGCCCAGGCTAGAATGCAGTGCTGTGATCTTGGCTCACTGCAACCTCAGCCTCCTCGGTTCCAGTGATTCTGCTGCCTCAGCCTTCTGAGTAGCTGGGATTACAGGTGCCTGCCACCACACCTGGCTAATTCTTATATTTTTAGCGGAGATGGAGTTTCACCGTGTTAGCCAGGCTGGTCTTGAACTCCTGACCTCAAGTGATCCTCCCACCTTGACCTCCCAAAGTGCTGGGATTACAGACATGTGCCACCGCATCTGGTCCTGATTTTTCTAATTGAGATGAAATTCATGTAACATAAAACTCACCATTTAAAATTCAGTGGCATTTATTATATTCACAGTGCTGTGCAACCACCACTCCTACCTAATTCCAGAACATTTTCATCCCCCAAAAAGAAACCCAGTCCCTAGTAGCAATCACTTCCCATTTCCCCTCCCTGAGCCCCTGGCAGTCACCAGTCAATCTGCTTTCTGTCTCTGTGGATTTGCCTGTTCTGGGTGTTTCATCTCAATGGAATCATACAACATGCAACCTTTTGTGTTTGGGCCATCTGATTTGGTTCCACAGATCAAATGTGCTGTTCTCTCTTCTTCTCCACCCTGGATGGTCACTGGGTCCCATGTTCTCCCCAGCCTGTGCCACCAAACCTAGAGTAAAAGAATGATGCCCCCATGGTGGCAGGCACCTGTAGTCCCAGCTACTCGGGAGGCTGAGGCAGGAGAATGGCGTGCACCTGGGAGGCGGAGCTTGCAGTGAGCCAAGATTGTGCCAGTGCACTCCAGCCTGGGCAACAGAGTGAGACTCCATCTCAAAAAACAAACAAAACAAAACCAAAAAAACAAAAAAAGAATGATACCCCCAAAGCTGCCAGAAAGTGATATTGGGACAATGGCCACAGGGTGATTCATTCCCTTATGCTTCTGGGGGCTGTCAGCATCCACTTCCCCACCAATGGTTTGGGTGTTGTCTGTTGCCTAGGAAACGGGACTAGTGGTGATGACCAACCGAGTGAGCCTGAACCACCGGCAGGATGGTGGCCTCTACACTGATGAGGCTGTCCCCGCTTTCCAGCCCCACACAGGGAGCCTGGTGGCAGCAGCTCCTTCCAGGAACCCCCCCAGGTAATGGCTTATACATTGAGCAAGGTTTTCTAACCCTGATGCTATTGAGTTTTGGGGCTTGTCTTAGTCCTTCCTGGCTGCTGTAACAGAAGACCATAGACTGGGTGGCTTATAAACAACTGAAATTTATTTCACATGGTTCTTGGGGCTGGGAAGTCCAAGAACGGGGCACCAGCATATTCGGTGTCTGGTGAGGGCTCACTTCCCACTTCACTGATGGTGGCTTCCACCTTCTTGCTGTATCCTCATATGGCAGAAGGAGTGAGAGAGCCTTTTTTTTTTTGAGATGGATTCTCACTCACTCTGTCCCCCAGTACCATGCTGTTTTGGTTACTGTAGCCTTGTAGTATAGTTTGAAGTCAGGTAGCATGATGCCTCCTGCTTTGTTTTTTGTTTTTTGTTTTTTTTTTTTTTTGGCTTCGGATTGTCTTGGCAATGCCGGCTCTTTTTTGGTTCCATATGAACTTTAAAGTAGTTTTTTCCAATTCTGTGCAAAAAGTCATTAGTAGCTTGATGGGGATGGTGTTGAATCTATAAATTACCTTGGGAAGTGTGGTCATTTTCATTATATTGATTCCTCCTATCCATGAGCATGGAATGTTCTTTCATTTGTTTGTGTCCTGTTTTATTTCGTTGAGCAGTGGTTTGTAGTTCTCCTTCAAGAGGTCCTTCACATCCCTTGTAAGTTGGATTCCTAGGTATTTTACTCTCTTTGTGGCAATTGTGAATGGGAGTTCACTCATGATTTGGCTCTCTGTTTGTCTGTTAATTGGTGTATAGGAACACTTGTGATTTTTGCACATTGATTTTGTATCCTGAGACTTTGCTGAAGTTGCTTATCAGCTTAAGGAGGTTTTAGGCTGAGACAACGGGGTTTTCTAAATATACAATTATGTCATCTGCAAACAGGGATAATTTGACTTCCTCTTTTCCTAACTGAATACCCTTTATTTCTTTCTCTTGCCTGATTGCCCTGGCCAAAACTTCCAACACTATGTTGAATAGGAGTGGTCAGACAGGGCATCCTTGTCTTGTGCCAGTTTTCAGAGGGAATGCTTCCAGTTTTTGCCCATTCAATATGATATTGGCTGTGGGTTTGTCATAAATAGCCCTTATTATTTTGAGATATGTTCCATCAATACCTAGTTTATTGAGAGTTTTTAGCATGAAGGCTATTGAATTTTGTCGAAGACCTTTTCTGCATCTATTGAGATAATCATGTGGTTTTTGTCAATCATTCTGTTTATGTAATGGATTTCATTTATTGATTTGTGTACGTTGAACCAGCCTTGCATCCCAGAGATGAAGCCGACTTGATCGTGGTGGATAAGCTTTTTGATGTGCTGCTGGATTTGGTTTGCCAGTATTTTATTGAGGATTTTTGCATCGATGTTCATCAAGGATATTGGTCTAAAATTCTCTTTTTTTGTTGTGTCTCTGCCAGGCTTTGGTATCAGGATGATGCTGCCCTCATAAATGAGTTAGGGAGGATTCCCTCTTTTTCTATCGATTGAAACAGTTTCAGAAGGAATAGTACCAGTCCTCTTTGTACTTCTGGTGGAATTTGGCTGTGAATCCATCTGGTCCTGGACTTTTTTTGGTTGGTAGGCTATTAATTATTGCCTCAATTTCAGAACCTGTTATTAGTCTATTCAGAGATTCAACTTCTTCCTGGTTTAGTCTTGGGAGGGTGTATGTGTCCAGGAATTTATCCATTTCTTCTAGATTATTCTAGAATAAACGTCTAGTTTATTCACGTAGAGGTGTTTATAGTATTCTCTGATGGTAATTTGTATTTCTGTGGGATCAGTGGTGATATCCCCTTTATCATTTTTTATTGCGTTTTTTTGATTCTTCTCTCTTTTCTTCTTTATTAGTCTTGCTAGCGGTCTATCAATTTTGTTGATCTTTTCAAAAAACCAGCTCCTGGATTCATTGATTTTTTGAAGGGTTTTTGTGTCTCTATCTCTTTCAGTTCTGCTCTGATCTTAGTTATTTCTTGCCTTCTGCTAGCTTTTGAATTTGTTGCTCTTGCTTCTCTAGTTCTTTTAATTTTGATGTTAGGGTGTCAATTTTAGATCTTTCCTCCTTTCTTTTGTGGGCATTTAGTGCTATAAATTTCTCTGTACACACTGCTTTCAATGTGTCCCAGAGATTCTGGTATGTTGTGTCTTTGTTCTCATTGGTTTCAAAAAATATCTTTATTTCTGCCTTAATTCCGTTATCTTTCCAGTAGTCATTCAGGAGCAGGTTGTTCAGTTTCCATGTAGTTGTGTGGTTTTGAGTGAGTTTCTTAATCCTGAGTTCTAATTTGATTGCACTGTGGTCTGAGAGAGAGTTTGTTGTGATTTCTGTTCTTTCACATTTGCTGAGGAGTGCTTTACTTCCAATTACGTGGCCAATTTTAGAATAAGTGCAATGTGGTGCTGAGAAGAATGTATATTCTGTTGATTTGGGTTGGAGAGTTCTGTAGATGTCTCTTAGGTCTGCTTGGTGCAGAGCTAAGTCTGGATATCCTTGTTAACCTTCTGTCTCTTTGATCTGTCTAATATTGACAGTGGAGTGTTACAGTCTCCCATTATTATTGTGTGGGAGTCTAAGTCTCTTCGTAGGCCTCTAAGGACTTGCTTTATGAATATGAGTGCTCCTGTATTGGGTGCATATATATTTAGGATAGTTAGCTCTTCTTGTTGAATTGATCCCTTTACCATTATGTAATGGCCTTCTTTGTCTCTTTTGATCTTTGTTGGTTTAAAGTCTGTTTTATCAGAGACTAGGATTGCAACCCCTGCCTTTTTTTTGCTTTCCATTTGCTTGGTAGATCTTCCTCCATCCCTTTATTTTGAGTCTATACTCTGCATGTGAGATGGGTCTCCTGAATACAGCACGTTGATAGGTCTTGACTCTTTATCCAATTTGCCAGTCTGTGTCTTTTAATTGGGGCATTTAACCCATTTACATTTAAGGTTAATATTGTTATATGTGAATTTGATCCTGTCATTATGATGTTAGCTGGTTATTTTGCCCATTAATTGATGCAGTTTCTTCCTAGCATCAATGGTCTTTACAATCTGGCATGTTTTTGCAGTGGCTGGTACCGGTTGTTTCTTTCCATGTTTAGTCCTTCCTTCAGGAGCTCTTGAAAGGCAGGCCTGGTGGTGACAAAATATCTCAGCATTTGCTTATCTATAAAGGAGTTTATTTCTCCTTCACTTACGAAGCTTAATTTGGCTGGATATGAAATTCTGGGTTGAGAATTTTTTTCTTTAAGAATGTTGAATATTGGCCCCTACTCTCTTCTGGCTTGTAGGGTTTCTGCCAAGAGATCTGCTGTTAGTCTGATGGGCTTCCCTTTGTGGTTAACCCGACCTTTCTCTCTGGCTGCTCTTAACATTTTTTCCTTCATTTCAACGTTGGTGAATCTGACAATTACGTGTCTTGGGGTTGCTCTTCTCGAGGAGTGTCTTTGTGGTGGTCTCTGTATTTCCTGAATTTGAATGTTGGCCTGCTTTGCTAGGTTGGGGAAGTTCTCCTGGATAATATCCGAAGAGTGTTTTCCAACTTGGTTCCATTCTCCCCATGACTTTCAGGTACACCTATCAAACGTAGATTTGGTCTTTTCACATAGTCCCATATTTCTTGAAGGCTTTGTTCATTTCTTTTTACTCTTTTTTCTCTAACTGTGTCTTTTTGCTTTATTTCATTAATTTGATCTTCAATCACTGATACCCTTTCTTCCACTTGATCGAATTGGCTGTTGAAGCTTGTGCCTGCATCACAAAGTTCTTGTGCCATGGGTTTCAGCTCCATCAGGTCATTTAAGGTCTTCTCTACACTGTTTATTCTAGTTAGCCATTCGTCTAACATTTTTTCAAGGTTTTTAAACTTCTTTGCAATGGGTTTGAACATGCTCCTTTAGGTCAGAGAAGTTTCTTATTACCGACCTTCTGAAGCCTACTTCTGTCAATTCGTCAAAGTCATTCTCCATCCAGCTTTGTTGCATTGCTGGCAAGAAGCTGTGATCCTTTGGAGGAGAAGAGGCACTCAGGTTTTTAGAATTATCAGCTTTTCTGTTCTGGTTTCTCCCCATCTTTGTGGTTTTATCTACCTTTGGTCTTTGATGTTGGTGACCTACAGATGGGGTTTTGGTGTAGATGTCCTTTTTGTTGATATTGATGCTATTCCTTTCTGTTTGTTAGTTTTCCTACTAACAGTCAGGTCCCTCAGCTGCAGGTCTGTTGGAGTTTGGTGGAGGTCCACTCCAGATCCTATTTGCCTGTGTATCACAGTGGAGGCTGCAGAACAGCAAATATTGCAGAACAGCAAATATTGCAGAACAGCACATATTGCTACCTGATCCTTCCTCTGGAAGCTTCGTCCCAGAGGGGCACCTGCCTGTATGAGGTGTCTGTCAGCCCCTACTGGGAGGTGTCTCCCAGTTAGGCTACATGAGGGTCAGGGACACACTTGAGGAGGCAGTCTGTCCATTCTCAGAGCTCAAATGATATACATGCAGCCAACAAGCATGTGAAAAAGTGCTCAATGTCACTGAACACTAGAGAAATGCAAATCAGGCCAGGCATGGTGGCCCACGCCTGTAATCCCAGCACTTTGGGAGGCCAAGGTGGGTGGATCACCTGATGTTGGGAGTTTGAGACCAGCCTGGTCAACATGATGAAACCTCATTTCTATTAAAACTACAAAAATTAGCCAGGTGTGGAGGCACACCTGCAATTCCAGGTGTAATTCAGGAGGCTGAGGCATGAAAATCACTTGAACCTGGGAGGTGGAGGTTGCAGTGAGCAGAGATTGCATCACTACACTCCAACCTGGGCAACAGAGTGAGACTCTGTCTCAAAAAAAAGGGAAATGCAAATCAAAACCACAATAAGATGCCATCTCATGCTAGTCAGAATGGTCATTAATAAAAAGTCAACAAATAAGCTGGGTGTGGTGGCTCATGCCTATAATCCAGAATTTTGTGAGGCCAAGGCGGGTGGATCACCTAAGGTCAGGAGTTCAAGACCAGCCTGACCAACGTGGTGAAACCCCATCTCTACTAAAAATACAAAGTTAGCTGGTTGTAGTGGCAGGTGCCTCTAATCCTAGCTACTTGGGAGGCTGAGGCTGGAGAATCATTTGAACCTGGGAGGCAGAGGTTGCAGTGAGCTGAGATCGTGCCATTGCACTCCAGCCTGGGTGACAAGAAGGAAACTCCATCTCAAAAACAAAGTAAAAAAATAACAGAAGTTGGTGAGGTTGTGGAGAAAAGGGGATGCTTATGCACAGTTGATGGGAGTGTAAATTAGTTCAACCATTGTGGAAAGCAGTGTGGCAATTCCTCAAATAGCTAAAAACAGAACTACCATTTGACCCAGCAATCCCATTACTGGGTATATGCTCAAAAGAATATAAATCATTCTGCCATAAAGACATATGCACACAAATGTTCATTGCAGCACTATTTACAATAGCAAAGACCTGGAATCCACCTAAATGCTCATCAATGACAGATTGGATAAACAAAATGTGGTACATAAATACCATGGAATACTATGCAGCCATTAAAAAGAACAAGATCATGTCTTTTGTGGAAACACAGATGGAGCTGGAGGCCATTATCCTTAGCAAACTAATGCAAGAACGGAAAACCAAATACTGCATGTTCTCACTTATAAGTGGGAGCTAAATGATGAGAAAACATGGACACAAAGAGGGGAAGAGATGGGTCTACTTGAGGGTGGGGGATGGGAAGACAACGAGGATCAGAAATCATAACTATTGGGCACTAGGGTTAGTACCTGGGTGATGAAATAATCTGTACAACAAACCCCATGACACACGTTTACCTATATAATGGACCTGCACATGTACTTCTGAACCTAAAATAAAGTTTTTAAAAAACAAGTTATGTCCTAATCAAGTAGACTGTTAACCCTGCTAGGTAAGAGAATTAATGTGTTATATCCCAATCAAGTACCATGTTAACCCTTCCAGGAAAAAGAAATTAACGCATTATATCTGATCAAATAGAATGCGAAGCTGCTAGATTCGTAAAAGATTTGTTACGTTCATGAAACCTTAATCGTTTCTTTTTTTCTTTTCGTAGAACAGAGAAGAGAAAAAGGACTTTCTTCCCTGAAACATGGATTTGGTATTGTCTCAACATCAGGTACAGTAAGATTTCTTTTCTGTGCTGACTTTGCCGGTTGACTGAAAGGCACTCAGGCGGGCCCAGAGAGCCCCTGGTGGGACGGGCAGGCCTGATACCAACATCTGAGTAAGACACTGTGCATCTTTTTCTAACACATAAAACTTCAAGCCATAAAACCAGCCTTGAGTCCCGCTGCACATTTGGACGTTTGCCTGTGAAATATGAAATGCAAGAGCTTTGTGCCTCTCGCAGCTCCCTCTTGGGGTAACTCTATCTGCTCTGTTTGTATAACGAGCTCATTAAAATGATTACAGTTCCCTGGAACATGAACTTGACTCCACCTACCCCCACTCCTTGCTCCTCGGGGGACTACAGCTCTTGCTCAAAAAAGAGGATGCCTTTCTCAACACATTTCCTTTTTGCATTTTTCCCCCCTGTTTAGTTCTCTTTGAAGCAGGATTGCAGGCACCCCTTTTCTGCTGGATGCAATTGACTTTTTTTTCTTTCAATGCTCAGCGTTAGAGCACCAATGACACTAGTAAAAAGTGGCAGTGGCATGCCCTGGCAAACCAGTTTGGCATGAAAACTGACTCTTGGTCCAGCCCGGGCCAACAGGTGGGCTGACTGCTGGAGCCGTGCCCTTCTTCCAGGCACAAGGTGCTGTGGCAAGGGCTTGATAGAGCCAGGCACGCAGCTAGGGGCCCCTCAGGCTGCTTTGGGGGATGTGTATGTCCTCATCCTGGGAAGGTCTGACTGCTGATCGGAACACATTCAGGTCACTGTGTTTTGCTCTGGGGGCCCAGCTGTAAGACAGCTTATCTGTCCATCATCATTCAAATGTATGTAATTTCTGGATGTCTGGTGAGCTTTTCTTCTTGTTAAAAAATTTTTCAATTTATTTTTATTAGGGCTGGGCACAGTGGCTCACGCCTGTAATCCCAGCACTTTGGGAGGCTGAGGCGGGCGGATCTCGAGGTCAGGAGATCTAGACCGTCCTGACCAACACGGTGAAACCCTGTCTCTATTAAAAATACAAAAACTTACCCAGGCGTGGTGGCGGGCGCCTGTAGTCCCAGCTACTCGGGAGGCTGAGGCAGGAGAATGGTGTGAACCCAGGAGGCAGAGCTTACAGTGAGCCAAAATTATGCCACTGCACTCCAGCCTGGGTGACAGAGTGAGACTCCGTCTAAAAAAAAAAAGAAAAAATTCATAGAGATGGGGTCTCTGTATGTTGCCCAGGCTGGTCTGAAACACCTGTCCTCAAGTGATCTTCCTGTCTTGGCCTTTCAATGTGCTAGAATTACAGGTGTGAGCCACTGCTCCTGGCCCGGATGTTTTTGATGTTAAGGATGGTCCCTTGAATAAGGCAGACAGAGTCCCAGCACTCATAACATTTTCATTGTAGCTAGAGTAGACAGGTGCCCAAAGAGTTATCATGGTACAGTAGGGTTAGTCTTCTCCTGGAAGCCTGGGCACGGAGCTTGGGAGGCAGAGAAAGATGGTGGAATCCTTTGGAAAAGCCAGAGAGGGTCCCCAGTGTGGGGCCCAAGCTGAATCCCACCATATGAATAAGCAAGAAAGGGAAGGGTGTCCGGGAAGAAGCGCCAGCATGAGCAAGTGCTGCAAAGTAGGAGAGGCTGGTGGATTTCCACATGGTTGAAATGAGATGGAAGGAGCTGAGGAGGATGCAGGGAGTATGAGACCATGTGGGCTGTGCTGGGGTGAGGTTAAGGGTGCAGGTGTGGAGAGCCAGGGATGGAGCCAGGGATTTGGGATTTAGGGTTTGGGAAGTTCTCTCTCCTCTCTTGTTGGCTGAGGCAAGGATGAATTAGAGGAGACAGATCTGAGACCAAGGAGGAGGTTCCTGCTGGACCCAAAAGAGGACTGGTCAACTCTCTTTTAAGCCACACCCATTTAAAGGTGGGATGTGGTGGCTTATGCCTGTAAACCTAGCACTTTGGGAGGCCGAGGTGGGAGGATTGCTTGAGCCCAGGAGTTCAAGACCACCCTGGGCAACATAGCAAGGCCCCATCTTTAAACAAATTTTTAAATTAGCCAGGTGTGGTGGCACACGCCTGTGGTCCCAGCTACTTGGGAAGCTGAAGTGAGAGGATTGCTTGAGCCCTGGAGATTGAGGCTGCAGTGACACAAAATCGTACCACTGCACTCCAGCCTGGGCGACAGACTGAGACCCTGTCTCAAAAAGGGAAAATGATGAAAAAATGAATTGGTTTAAAAAATTATGGTGAAACACTCAACATAAAATTTACGATCTTAACCATTTTTAAGTGTATAGTTCAGTGGTATTAAGGACACTCAGGTTATCGTGCAAACATCACCACCACCCATTTCTGTGACTCCTTTCTTCTTACAAAACTGACACTCTGTCCCCACTAAACACTTACTCCCCTCTTCTCCCTTCCCCGAATCCTTGGCGACAACCCTTTCTGTCTCTGACTTTGACCATTCTAGGGACCTCCTATAAGTGGAATCTTGTAGTATTTGTCATTTGGTGACTGGCTTATTTCAATGAACATAATGTCCCCAAGGTTCATCTGTGTTGGAGAATCCATGTCAGAATTTCCTTCCCTTTTTTTTTTTTTTTTTTTTTTTTGAGATGGAGTCTCGCTCTGTCACCAGGTTGGAGTGCAGTAGCACAATCTTGGCTCACTGCAACTTCTGCCTCCAGGGTTCGAGTGATTCCCCTACCTCAGCCTCCCAAGTAGCTGGGACTCCAGGCACGCACTACCATGCCTGGCAAATTTTTTATTTTTTTTTTGGTGAGATGGAGTCTTGCTCTGTTGCCCAGGCTGGAGTGTGGTGGTATGATCTTGGCTTACTGTAAGCTCTGCTTCCTGGGTTCACGCCATTTTCCTGCCTCAGCCTCCTGAGTAGCTGGGACTACAGCCGCCCGCCACCACGCCTGGCTAATTTTTTGTATTTTTAGTAGAGATGGGGTTTCACCATGTTGGTCAGGATGGTCCAGATCTCCTGACCTCATGATCTGCCTGCCTCGGCCTCCCAAAGTGCTGGGATTACAGACATGAGCCACCTCACCTGGCCTCTATGTTCAAATTTTTAAGGAACCTCCAGACTAATTTGTACAGCAGCTGCAGCGTTTTACGTTTCTACTAACAGTGTACCAGGTTCCAATCTTACCACATCCTCACAAGCACTTGCTATGCTATTTTCTTTTTCATTTCTTCTTTCTCCTTCCTTCCTCCCTTCCTCCCTCCCTCCCTCTCTCTCTCTCTCTCTCTCTCTTCTTTCCTTCCTTCCTTCCTTCCTTCCTTCCTTCCTTCCTTCCTTCCTTCCTCTCTTCTTTCTTTCTTTCTTTCTTTCTTTCTTTCTTTCTTTCTTTCTTTCTTTCTTTCTTTCTTTCTTTCTTTCTTTCTTTCTTTCTCTCTCTCTCTCTCTCTCTCTCTCTCTCTCTCTCTCTCTCTCTCTCTCTCTCTCTTTCTTGAGACAGAGTTTCACTCTGTTACCTAGGCTGGAGTGCAGTGGTGCAATCTCAGCTCACTACACCCTCCGTCTCCCAGGTTCACACAATTCTCCTGCCTCAGCCTCCCAAATAGCTGGGACTATAGACACGCCAATCTCAGCTCACTACACCCTCCGTCTCCCAGGTTCACACAATTCTCCTGCCTCAGCCTCCCAAATAGCTGGGACTATAGACACGCGCCACCACACCTGGCTAATTTTCGTATTTTTAGTAGACACGGGGTTTCACCATGTTGGCCAGACTGGTCTCAAACTCCTGACCTCAAGTGACCCACCCACTTCAGCTTCCCAAAGTTCTGGGATTACAGGCGTGAGCCACCGTGCCCAGCCTATTTTCTTTCCTTTTCTTTTTTAATATCCTAATTAAATCCATGAAGTGTATCTCATTGTAGTTTTTATTTGCATTTCCCTAATGATTAGTGATGTTGACCATCTTTCATGTATTTATCAGTCATTTGTCTATCTTCTTTGGATAAATGTCTATTCAAGTAATTTGCCCATTTTTGAATCGTGTTGCTGTTTTTGTTATTGAGTTTCAGGAGTTCTCTATATATTCTGGGTATTATTTCATTATCAGATATATGACTTCCAAATATTTTCTCTCATTGGGTTGACTTTTTACTCTGTTGATAGTGCCTTTTTTTTTTGAGACAGGGTCTCACTCTGTCACCCAGGTGTTCAAGTGATCCCCCAACCTCAGCCTCCCAAGAAGCTGGGTCTACAGGTGCACACCACTACTCCTGGCTAAATTTTTAATTTTTTTGTAGACATAGGGTCTTGCTGTGTTGTCCAGGCTGGTCTCAAACTCCTGGGCTCAAGTGATCCTCCTTCCTCGGCCTCCTGAAGTGCTGGGATTACAGGGGTAAGCTACCATGCCAGCCCTTGGTAGTGTCTTTTGATGCTCAAAATTTTGCAGTTTTCATGAAGTCCAACTTGTCTACTCTTTTTTTGTTGCCTGTGCCTTTGTTTTCATGTTCATGAAATCATCATCAAACCCAATGTCATGAAGCTTTTGCCCCATTTTCTTCTAAGAGTTTTATAGTTTTACTTTTTACTTTTAGGCCATGGATTCATTTTGAGTTAATTTTTGTATATGGTGTTAGGTAAGGTCCAAATTCATTCTTTCACGTATGGATGTTTGCTGTTTCTAGCAGTATTTGTTAAAAAGATTGTCTTTTCCCTAAAGTATCTTGATGCCCTTGTTGAAAATCATTTGACTATTTTGTCAGGGTTTATTCCTGGGCTCTCTATTTGAATCCATTAGTCTGTATGTCTGTCCTTATGCCAGTAACACATTGATTTGATTATGGTAGCTTTGTGGTAAGTTTTGAAGTGTGAGCTCTCCAGCTTTATTCTTCTGGTTTCTTTCTTTGGCCACCAGAGTCCCTTGAGATCCATGTAAAATCTCAAGGTGGAGTTTTCTATTTCTGTAAAATAAAATAAAATTTAAAAGTCATTGGGGTTTATGATTGGGATTCCACTGAATCTATAGATCACTTTGGGTAGTTTTGACTTTTTTTTTTCTTTTTTTCTTTTTTGAGACAGAGTCTTACTCGTCACCCAGGCTGGAGTACAGTGGCGCGATCTCGGCTCACTGCAGGCTCCACCCCTGGGTTCACACCATTCTCCTGCCTCAGCCTCCCGAGTAGCTGGGACTACAGGCGCCTGCCACCACGCCCAGCTCATTTTTTGTATTTTTAGTACAGACAGGGTTTCACCATGTTAGCCAGGATGGTCTTGATCTCCCGACCTCGTGATCCACCTGCCTTGGCCTCCCAAAGTGCTGGGATTACAGGCGTGAGCCACTGCGCCTGGCCAGTTTTGACATTTTAACAAGTCTTCCGATCCATGAACATGGGATATGTTTTCATTTACTTATATATTTTTTGTCTTTTTTAGTTTCTTTCAATAATCTTTGTGTGTGTGTGTGACTGGGATCTCACTCTGTTGCCGAGGCTGGACTGCAGTGGTGGGATCACAGCTCACAGCACCCTCGACCACGTGGGCTCAAGTGAATCCCCCACCTCAGCCTCCTGAGTGGCTGGGACTACAGGCATATGTCACTACACCCCCCTAATTGTTAAATTTTTTGTAGAGACAAGGTCTCATCATGTTGCCCAGAATGGTCTGGAACTCCTGGGCTCAGGCAGTCTCCCACCTCAGCCTCCCAGAGTGCTGGAAGTACAGGCATGAGCCACTGTGCCCAGCCCAAGTTTTCTATTCGAGTCAGGGCTGAGGGACAGTTTTTTCCTGTTGCCACTTTTGTGATGCCTCCAGTACTTGTTTCTAAGCTCCCAGGGTGCGTCTCTGAGCCATGGAACCTGGGTCATCCATGCCCACCTGCCCCCACAAGGCATGGCCCTGGAGAAGGGCCCCCCATCATGGCTGTCTGTCTCTCCACAGTGACCCATCTGGTGAGGAGACACTCAGCGTGAAGGTCCCGGACTCCATCACTAGCTGGGTGGGTGAGGCCACGGCCCTGTCCACCTCTCAGGGCTTAGGCATCGCCGAGCCCTCCCTGCTGAAGACCTTCAAGCCCTTCTTTGTGGACTTCATGCTCCCCCGTCTCATCATCCGTGGGGAGCAAGTCAAGATCCCGCTCAGTGTCTACAACTACATGGGCATCTGTGCTGAGGTACTCAGCCCCCCAAATACATAGCCTTCGTCCATTCAATGGGGAGTTGGGACTGCATTGGTGCTATAAGGGAGGCAGGGGTGGGACAGTGTTGGCTTGAGGGATTTAGGAGGGCGAGAACCTCTGTAATGTTAGGGAGGTGGGGATGTGTGGGCTCAGCCTGGGGGGTTTTGGGGAGGATGCGTCATCTGTGCTATCAGGGAGGCAGGAGTGGGATGAGATCAGCCTCTGATTCACCAACCATCGAAGCCAGGTGGGGAGGAGGTGGGGACGCATGTGTGTGAGTGAGAGGGACTTGGTGCAAATGGAGCCGTTGCCCCTGATCCTAGCAGGGGCGTGCCTGGACTGGTATGATATATGACAGCATGGAGCTTTCTCTGTAAAGGGCCAGATAGGAAATATTTCAGTCTTTGCTGACTGTACAATCCCTGTGGCAGCGAATCAACTCAGCCCTTGTAGCGTAAAAGCAACCTAGATGATCTCTTCTAGGGCACCTCTGTACCCATAGGCACACACATACATGCAGAAACTAGCATACCCATACACACACACGAATGCATAGCCACATGCCTTCACCTGGTAGATGCACATGTGTGTACATGCATGCATGCACATGTGTGTGCAATCTGTGCTTGCATACATACACACAAGTGTGCACCCAGGGACACATGCATTCACAGCACACACATGCACATGAATACACACACACATGCACATACAGAGCTGTACTCTGACATCATGGAGCTGCACAGTTCGAGAGAGGGTCAGGAGAGGCCCTCTGTGGACCTGCTGTGGAAGAGGTTGCATCCATCTGGAGTCCCAGAGTGGATAGACATGCAGGAGAGGCAGCCCTGGCTGGAACTGGCAGCTTCAGTCCGAGGGAGATCTGGACCTGTGGGGATATGGAGGGCTGTGGGGAGGAGAGGGCACCCAGCAAGACGGATGGGCATGAGCAGGCCAAGTGGGGCAGCAGACAGCAGAGGGTAGTTTATTCTGATGGGAAATGGAAAGGGGACCTTCCCGGAGGGAGCATGGCTCTTGGAGAGGCTGATAAGTCTGGTGTGTGCAGTGAGTGGTGGGATGTGTGTTGGGCCTCAAGGCACTGGGAGGGGGCCTGGATTCCAGGCACCATGAGCCAATGCCACCCTCTGCAGGTGTACATGAAGCTCTCGGTTCCCAAGGGCATCCAGTTTGTTGGGCATCCTGGCAAACGCCATCTGACTAAGAAGATGTGTGTGGCCCCTGGGGAGGCTGAGCCGGTTTGGGTCGTTCTGTCCTTCAGTGACCTGGGGCTCAACAACATCACAGGTGAGGACTCCACAGTTCTGAGGGTGTCCCCCTCTCCAGGCCACAAAAGGGTCCTGGCATTGACCCCAGTTGGGGATGAGGGCTGGATGGGGCAACAGGTAAGGTCAGGACTGTCCCAACGAAAATGGGACAGCAACCGGGGCAAGCAGGACAGAAGGAATGGGCCCAGGAGGAGTGGGGAGGTGGGCCCTGGGGTCTCACCTGTTGGGGGAGCTGGGCTCTTAAGATGCCAACCCATTGTAGCATGCACACATATAGACATGCATACACATACACAAATCCGTCCACACAGACACATGCCCGCATGTGTAGACATGCATACACACACAAATCCACACACTTACATGCCCACATGTGTAGATATGCATACACACACACACAAATCCACACACACACGCCCACATGTGCAGACATGCATACACACACAAATCAACACACACACATGCCCACATGTGTAGATATGCATACACACACACATAAATTCACACACACACACCCACATGGGAAGACATGCATACACACACACGAATCCACATACACAAACGCCCACATATGTAGACATCATACACACATAAATCCTCATATGTACACGCCCACATATGTAGACATACATACACACACACAAATCCACACACACATGCCTGCATGTGTAGACATGCGCACACACACACAAATCCACACACACATGCCTGCATGTGTAGACATGCACACACACACACAAATCCACACACACATGCCTGCATGTGTAGACATGCACACACACACACAAATCCATACACATAGACATGCCCACATGTGCAGATACGCATTGCACATGCAAACCTGTACAAACACATGCACACATGCACACACACTCACATACAAACTCGTACACACAAACATGGAAAAATGCACACACATGCATATACACACATATACATGTACAAATACATCCATATGCACACACAGATTTGTACACACAAACACACAAATGCACACACATGCATATGCACAACAAACTTGTACATACAAACATACACAAATGTACATACACACACACTACAAACTCATACACACAAATGCCCTCACATGCATATGCACAAACTCTTACACACATGCACAAATGCATGCATACGCACACATGAGCCTGTGCGTTCAAACACATGCATACATGTGCAGACATACACACGTGCGTGCATGCACACATCTGCATATACACACGCACATGCGCACACACACATATGCATGCGCACACACCTGGGACGAGGATAGGGATGGGACAGCCCCCACCCTGGGTGGGGACCTGTTCTGAGACCAAGACATCCAATTTCTGCAGCCAAAGCTCTTGCTTACGGAGACACAAATTGCTGCCGGGATGGGAGGTCCAGCAAACACCCGGAGGAGAATCACGCCGACAGGAGGGTCCCCATCGGGGTGGATCACGTCAGGCGCAGTGTGATGGTTGAGGTAAGGCGATGTCCTCATCTCTGGTGCTTGGCCAGGGCCTCATTTCTTCATCCAGGAAGCTGGGGCCAGCTGGAGTGTGTGGTCTGAGGCTGAGCCAGGGCCTGGGCAGCCTTCACGGGTTGTGCTTGAGAGCTCGGGGTGCCTGGACTTTGGGGTCCTTCCTCGTTGGAGGATCATGGTGGTCCGATACCTCCCTAAAGCGCAGAGTGGGCTTTGGTGAAGCAGCCTGGGGCTCTTGAAGGGCTGCAGCAGGTACCCCCTGACCCCTGGGTGAACTATTTAGGAAGACCGTGTCCCTCATCTCATGCTTGTCATAGGCATTTGTCATTAGTGAGCACCATGACTCAGCATTTGGGGCATTGTCCTTGGATGGCCTATGTAGGAAGGACACAGAGCTGAGGGGGGCAGGGGCAGGCGCCAGGATCTCACAGACCCCCTGGCTGTGAATCCGGGATCAGCCACTTACCCATCATCTTGGGAAGCATCCTGGCTTTCCAGCCCCGCTCTGCAAGACAAGAGGGGCTCACCTTCATAAAACGGGGTAGGAGACCAGAGGCGACACACACAGATGTCTCAGGGCTGGGCATGCAGTAGCCACCATGCCTCATCTTTTCTTGGCTGCTTGGACACATCAGAGCCCTACTGAGGCTCCGTTTGGTGCTGCACCAACAGCAGCCCCTAAAAGCAGCCCCAAGGGTGTCACATTCCCCAGAGGTCCAGCTGCAAACAGCTGCTCTCCCTCCCTGCTGGGATCCTGCTGGCCCTGAACACAAGTGGCTTCTGTTAGCACCAGGAGTCACGTGCCCACTGGGCAAAACTCCGGAGCGGTGACAGTGGACAGGTCACCGCTGTGGTGTCATTGATGCGATGTGATGGATTCCTCGGGGACAAGAGCACTGTCAGGTGGGGACCGAGATCTCTGTGAGCCGGCAGGATGAGATGGTCCTGATGGGGAAATGCAGAGACCCCTGGTCACCCTTTGCCCAGCCAGGGCATCCTCCCTGGGCCACAGCCTGCCCTCCTAAGGTCCAAGAAGGAGGCAGTGAGCCCGTCTGAACTGCAGAACCTGGAGGCCTGGTGTTTCTCAATGCACACAGAGGGACTCTTGAGGGTCTCCTTCCCCAGAGCCTTTCCTCCCATCCACGCCGCAGAATGATCTCTGCACCTGCAGTATCCACTTGTCCAGCTTTCTGCAGGCAGCTCTGGGGAAAGATATAGGCATCAGAAGACTTGAAATGTTGATGCAAAAGATGAAGCTACGATTAGAAAAGCAATTTATGAAACAAGAGGCACCAAGATGTGCGGCTTGATAAAGCAGCAAAATGCTCCTCCTGCCTCCTCCACTGGAGGGCTGTGGGTGCCACCTACTGAGCTGGACTTAGGAGCAAGAAGCTGGATAGGATGCATGGGTCAGTGGGGAAGCATCACCTGTGCACGGCCCATCATGGGTGCTGTACCAGGGTGGGGATGGCTTGACAGGTGCAGGCAGTACGGACACCACCCTGCCTTGCTCCCCTGCTGGCCTGCAAGGGAACTGCGATCCTCTATGTCTGCTGGGAGGCTGAGCACTTTCAGTCATCTCCACGTAAATTTCACTTCAGTGAAATTCCAAGGAGCAAAGAGGAGGCAGGAATAATTCGGGCCTCACTGGAGTGATACGAGGCTTGGCCAGCCAGGGAGTGGGCTCTGGAGTGACAGCCCCAGATTCGAATGGAACCGCTGGATGGTTAAATGAGAGTGTCAGTGGAAAGCCTCTCATGGTGTCTGGCCTGTCTACTAAAGACCCATGTGCTGTTGTCACACAGGCATTTATAACAGTCAGCTGGGAAATCCCATACCAAAGTCAGGGATACACTTCCTATTTTAGGAAACGTCCATCAGTTGATGAATTAGAGAAATGAATGTGGGTCGATGAAATGCAATTCCTCAATGCAATGGAATGTTATTCAACTGTGAAATGGAGTGAAGGGCCAGGTGTGGTGGCTCACACCTGTAATCCTCGGGCTTTGGGAGGCTGAGGCAGGAGGATGGCTTGAAGCCAGGAGTTGGAGGCTGCAGTGAGCTATGATTATGCCACTATACTCCAGCCTGGAAAACAGAGCCAGACCCTGTCTGAATGAATGAATGAATGAATGAATGAATGAATGAATAAATAAATAAATAAATAAATAAATAAATAAATAAATAATAAAATGAAGCATTGATCCATGCTACAACGTGGCTAAACCTAGAAAACGTGATACTGAGTGAAAGAAGACAGACACAGGCCAGGCACGGTGGCTCACACCTGTAATCCCAGCACTTTGGGAGGTCAATGTGGGTGGATCATCTAAAGTCAGGAGTTTGAGACCAGCCTGGGCAACATGGCAAAACCCCGTCCCTACTAAAAATGCAAAAATTAGCTGGGCATGGTGGCACACACCTGTAGTCCCAGCTCCTCAGGAGGCTGAGGAGGGAGGATTGCTTGAGTCCAGGAGGTGGGGATTGCAGTGAGCAACAGAGGGATTCTCGAGACACTGCACTCTAGCCTGGGCGACAGAGCCAGACCCTGTCTCAAAAAAAAAAAAAAGTCAAACACAAAAGGCCACATGGTGTACGATTCCATTTATATGAAATGCCCAGAACAGGCAAATCCAGAGAGGCCGAAAGGAATGAAGCACAGATCTGTGCTACAAGGTTGCAGAAAAGCCCAACCGGAGCTAGTATTCGTGGCATCATGTAAGCTCCATGTTCTGTGATCTGGCCCCGAGCCAGAATGGGCATAGAGGCAAAGGAGATTGGGACCAGGATGGACAAGTGCAGCCGGAGATGGGCTAACACTCAAGGAGCAAACCCAAGCCACGGCAGAGGGGCCGAGTGGAAGAGATGGGCATCACATTGGGGTCCTCTGTGAGCTGAGTCAGCAGAGGTTTCTTGGGACCCAGCAACCATGAGGAGTCCCTGAATTTGTGCCCAGGGCCCCAGCCAATGGTCATCCAGAGGCACAGCACGTGATTGTTATATCAGTTCGTTCTTACCTTGCTATAAAGAAATACCTGAGACTGGGTTATTTATTTATTTATTTATTTATTTATTTATATTATTATTGGTTTTTGAGATGGAGTCTCACTCTGTCACCCAGGCTGGAGTGTACTGGCGCAATCTCAGCTCACTGCAACCTCCACCTCCCAGGTTCCAATGATTCTTCTGCCTCAGCCTCCTGAGTAGTTGGGACTACAGGCGTGCACCACCACACCCAGCTAATTTTTATATTTTTAGTAGAGACGGGGTTTCACCATGTTGGCCGGGTTGGTCTTGAACTCCTGACCTCAGGTAACCTGCCTGCCTTGGTCTCCCAAAGTGCTGGGATTACAGGCATGAGCCACTGTGCCCGGCCATGACTGGATAATGAGTAAAGAAAAGAGGTTTAATTGGCTCACAGTTCTGTAGGCTGTACAGGAAGCATGGTTGGGGAGGCCTCAGGAAACTTACAATCATGGCAGGAGGTGAAGGGGAAGCAGGTGTGTCTTCCATGGCTAGAGCAGGAGGAGGAGGGAAGGGGGAGGTGCTTCACAGTTTTGTTGCTGTTGTTGTTGTTGTTGCTGCTGTTGTTGTTTTGAGATGGAGTCTCACTCTGTCGCCAGGCTGGAGTGCAGTGGCATGATCTCAGCTCATTGCAACCTCTGCCTGCCTGGTTCAAATGATTCTCCTGCCTCAGCCTCCCGAATAGCTGGGATTACAGGCACCCACCTCCACGCCCATATAATTTTTATATTTTTAGTAGAGATGGGGTTTCACTATGTTGGCCAAGATGGTCTCGATCTCTCGACTTCGTGATCTGCTTACCTAGGCCTCCCAAAGTGCTGGGATTACAGTTGTGAGCCACTGTGCCTGGCCGCTTCACAGTTTTAAACAACCAGACCTCATGAGAACTCACTCATTATCACGAGAACAGCAAGGGGGAAATCGCCTCCATGATCAAATCACCTTCCACCAGGCCCCTCTGCCAACCTTGAGGATTACAATTCAACATGAGATTTGGGCGGGGACGCAAATCCAAACTGTATCACTCGCCACCAGCAGAATGGATCTGGTTCTGTCTCTGTGGATTTGCCTATTGGACATTTTGTATCAGTGGAATCATACAGCATGTAGCCTTTTGCCTCTGGCTTCTCTCACTCAGTACAATGTGTTTAGGGTTCATCCACAGTGCAGCATGGATCCGTGCTTGCTTCTGTTGCTCAATCATATTCCATTGGATGGATGGACCACATTTTCTTTATCCATTCGCCTATGGTGGACATTTGGGTTATGTACAGTTTTTAGGATTATACAGCTGTTAAAAATCTACCGTGAGGTCAGGCACAGTGGCTCATGCCTGTAATCCCAGCACTTTGGGAGGCCGAGGCAGGAGGATCGCCTGAGGCCAGGAGTTTGAGACCAGCCTGGCCAACATGGTGAAACTCCGTCTCTACTAAACTATACAAAAAATTAGCCAGGCGTGGTGGTGGGTGCCTGTAATCCCAGCTACTCAGGAGGCTAAGGCAGGAGAATTGCTTGAACCTGGGAGGCAGAGGTTGCAATGAGCGGAGATTGCGCCACTGGACTCCAATCTGGGCGACAGAGTGAGACTCCATCTCAAAAAAAAAAAAAAAAAGAAGAAAAAGAAAGAAGCCACCGTGGGTTATAATAGCCGGGCCCTGCCCACTGCTCCCAATCGCTTTCCCAACAAGTGGCCAGGCTGGTAGACAGGGGGTTACTGAGGCCCAAGCAATGCTTCTGGGGCTTTCCCTGGTGCCTCCTAGCTTAGCAAATGACCTGTGGGCATCACGTGGGGCCTAGCAGGTGTGAGATGAAATTCTGGCAGGTGGATGGCTCGGTGTAGCCTGAGATGGTGTCCTCAGCCTCTCAGCACCAACCTTGAGAAGTTTACTAGGAGGTGGATGTGAGTGGGGACAAGCGTCTCCTGGTCTCATCAGTATAGACACATGACAATTTCAAGGAGAGCTTTGGAATGAAAGTAGGCAAGGATGAGAAAATATAACAAGAACTGACCGTCAGTAGCACTGAGAAGACTCCAGAACCCTTCTGAAGCATGATAACCCCATCACAGTGTGAGGTTGGGGGTCCTTATCCCCAACTTAGAGATGATGAAATGGGAGCCCAAAAGGTTGAGTGAGTGGCCCTAAGCTAGTCAGCAGGAATGGTTATATTAGGATTCACCAGAGAAACAGAAGTCCCCCCACCCCACACATACATAGAATGAGATTTGTTATACACACACACTCACACACATACATCTGTAGAACAGGTTTATCATAAGGTACTGGCTCATGCACTTACGGAAGCCGAGAAGTTTACAAGCTGTCCTCTGCAAGAGAGAGACCCAGGAGGCCAGGCGTGGTGGCTCACGCCTGTAATCCTAGCACTTTGGGAGGCCGAGGCAGGCTGATCACCTGAGGTCAGGAGTTTGAGACTAGCCTAGCCAACATGGTGAAACCCTGTCTCTACTAAAAATAAAAAAATTAGCTGGGCCTGGTGTTGGGTTCCTGTAATCCCCGCTATTTGGGAGGCTGAGGCAGGAGGATCACTTGAACTCAGGAGGTGGAGGTTGCAGTGAACCGAGATCGCGCCTTTGCACTCCAGCCTGGGCAACAGAGTGAGACTCCATCTAAAAAAACAGAACAAAACAAACAAAAAACAAAACAAAACAACAACAAAGAAAACACACAAACAAAAACAAGCTAGAGACCCAGGAAAGCCAGTGGTGTAGCTAGAAGATCTGAGAGCTGGAGAACCAATGGTGTAGATTCCAGCCCAGGTCTGAAGGCCTGGGAACCAGGAGCAGGAGAAGATCGATGTCCCAGCTCAAGCACTTGGGCAGAGAGTGGAACCAATCTTCCTCTGTCTTGTTCTATCAGAAGGAGCTCAACAGCTTGGATGGTGCCCACTTACATTGGAGAGGGCCGTGTGCCCTACTCAGTCTTCCAACACCAATGCTGATCTCTTGTGGAAGCACTTCCTGGACAAGCCCAGATAGATTGTTTAACCAGCTATCTGGGCATCCCGGAGCCCAGTCCAGTTGACACCTAGAATTGACTATCCTAGGTTGGGCATGGTGGCTCCTACCTGTAATCCCAGCACTTTGGGAGGCCGAGGCAAGCCGATTGCTTGAGGTCAGGAGTTCAAGACTAGCCTGGCCAACTTGGCAAAATCCTGTCTCCACTAAAAATATAAAAAATTATCCTGGCGTGGTAGCATGTGCCTGTAGTCTCAGCTACCTGGGAGGCTGAGGCATGAGAATTGCTTAAACCCAGGAGGCGGAGGTTTCAATGAACTGAGATCATACCACTGCACTCCAGCCTGGGCAACAGAGTGAGACACTGTCTCTAAATAAATAAATAAATAAATAAATAAATAAATAAATAAAATTGACCATCCTAATGGGGAAAGGAGCTGCCAGGCCACCTGGCTGCAGTTGCCCCATGTTAACCCTTTGAGGTCTGATCCAAGGGCCCCCACAGGGGCCATGTTGGTCAGACCAAGCCCTGCAAGGTGTAGGGGGTTAAATTCTGGGCATCCCTTTTTAAGAGACTGAGACAGCCGCCTTCTAGTATTTGGGGTCATCCATAGAAGAAGCAGAAGTGAGAACCCAGATGGAAGAGACAGGAGACAAGAGATGTGGTGGACAGACAGTGGGACCGAGCCCCATCCTTGGCAGATGGAGGAGCCCCTCTCACCATGCTCATGGATGTCAAATGAGGCCTCAGAACCTGGCCTCATTTGTCCTCATCAAGTCCCCTGCCCAGAGGGAGATGGGAGGACGGGGGTGGCTGGGAAGGTAGGGGTGTGAACCCCATGACAAGTTTAGAAGCAGTTGGTGAGTTTCTTTTGGCCAGCAAGGGGGAGCAGCCTCAGTTTCCCCATTGGAGCCTGGGAAGTGGGTGGCCCTGTCCTGCTCCACGCACCTGTGATCTTGGTGTGACCATGCTGATACCATGTAAACCCTGGAAGCACAATTACGTGCTCTGGACTTGAAGTCATTAGTGTGGGAGAGCCAGCTGCTCTGCTGAGCTGACTGTCCGCCTCACTGCCCCGGCACTCAGTTCTCCTTGTTTCTTTGTTTCAGGCCGAAGGAGTTCCCCGGGCGTACACCTACAGCGCATTCTTCTGTCCCAGTGGTGAGTCCCCCGTGCCCATCCTGCTAAGGTGTGGCCAGCTGGCTGGGTCAGGACTTTAGCCTTCCCCATTTCCCACACTGTGGGGGCTGTCCCACTGCAAAGTGAGTACCTGACCTTCCCGGGGGAAGGGGGCACTGTGGTTTAGGAAGAGCGATGTCCCAGCTAGGGACAGGCAGAGCCAGTGAGGGTGGGGCATCCACCACGCAGAGAATGAATACACAGGAATGTGCACTGCAGGTACCAAGCAAAGTTAGGCTGGCCGGGTGCGGTGGCTCATGCCTGTAATCCCAGAACTTTGGGAGGCTGAGGAAGGTGGATCATTTGAAATCAGGAGTTTGAGACCAGCCTGGCCAACACGATGAAACTTATCAATACTAAAAGTACAAAGTTGGCTGGGTGCGATGGCTCACGCCTGTAATCCCAGCACTTTGGGAGGCTGAGGCAGGTGGATCACGAGGTCAGGAGTTTGAGACCAGCCTGACCAACATGGTGAAACCCCGTCTCTACTAAAAATACAAAAAATTAGCTGGGCATGGTGACGCGCACCTGTAATCCCAGCTGCTCAGGAGGCTGAGGCAGGAGAATCACTTGAACCTGGGAGGCAGAGGTTGCAGTGAGCCAAGATCACGCCATTGCACTCCAGCATGGGTGACAGAGTGAGACTCCGTTTCAAAAAAAAAAAGTACGAAGTTAGCCAGGTGTGATTGTGTGTGCCTGTAATCTCAGCTGCTTGGGAGGTTGAATCAGGAGAATCTCTTGAACCCAAGAGGTGGAGGTTGCAGTGAGCTGAGATTATGCCACAGCATTCCAGCCTGGGTGACAGAGTGAGACTCTGTCTCAAAACAACGACAACAACAATAACACACGAGCCTGGACCTAAAGATCACACCTTACACAAGAATGAACCCAAAATGGATCATGGACTTACATGTAAAACTATAGTGCTTTTGGAAAAAAACATAAGACAACCTGGGCAACATGGCGAAATCCCATCTCTACAAGAAATTAAACAAACAAACAAACAAACAAAAACTTAGCCATATGTGGTGGTGCACACCTGTAGTCCCAGCTACTTGGGAGGTGGAAGTGGGAGGATTGCTTGAGCCCAGGAGGTAGAGGTTGCAGTGAGCCTTGTACCTCTGCACTCCAGCCTGGTTGACAGAGAGATACTCTGTCTCAAAAAAAGAAGTAAGGAAGGGAGGGAGGGAGGGAGACAAGGAAGAAGGAAGGAAGGAAGGAAGGAAGGAAGGAAGGAAGGAAGGAAGGAAGGAAGGAAGGAAGGAAGGAAGGAAAGAAAAGAAAGAGGAAGGGAAGGAAAGGAAAGGAAGGAAAAAAGAAGGAAGGAAGGGAGGAGAGAAGGAAGGAAGGAAGGAAGAAAAGAAGGAAAAAAAGATCTTGACTCACTGCAACCTCCATCTCCTGGGTTCAAGTGATTCTCCCATCTCAGCCTCCTGACTAGCTGGGATTACAGGCACCTACCACCACGCCTGACTAATTTTTGTCTTTTTAGTAGAGACAGAGGTTCACCATGTGGGTCAGGCTGGTCTCAAACTCCCAATCTCAGGTGGTCCACCTGCCTCAGCCTCCCAAAATGCTGGATTCTTTACCAAAGTTGAGCTCTCCTAGGTCCTTTGCATCTCTGTATAAATTCTGGAATCCGTTTAGCAATTTCTCCAAAAGAGCCTCCTGGGATTTTGATTGGGATTGCTTTGAATCTGTAGAACCATCTGGGGAAGAACTCACATGTTCATGATAGTCCATGAACATAGTCTAGCTTTCGTTGATTTGGGTTTTCTTTTGTTCCTCTCCTCAGCCTTTTCAATTTTCAGCACCTTGCTCATCTTTGGTCAGATTTATCCCTGAGCATCTTATCTTTTTGTTTTTTTAGAGAGGATCTTGCTTTAGAGAGAGTCTTGCTTGTTTTTAGAGAGAGAGTAACCCAGGCTGGAATGCAATGGTGCGATCATGGCTCACTGCAGCCTTGAACTCCTGGGCTCAAGCAGTCCTCCTGCCTTGGCCTCCCAAGTAGCTGGGATGACAGATACATGCCACTGCTAATTTAAAAACATTTTTGTAGAGATAGGAATCTTGCTCATTGTTAGGCCGACACCATTCCACCATGTGTGCTGAGTCACAGTGAGACCCACTCCTTGTGGTCCTGGTACTCACCTCTAGGTACCATCAGGGAAAGTGGGATGCCTCCAGGTGCCCTCTCAACTCCCCATCTCCTTTTCTCCATCCAGAGAGAGTCCACATCTCCACCCCCAACAAGTATGAGTTCCAGTATGTGCAGCGGCCACTGCACCTCACCCGCTTTGATGTGGCTGTGCGAGCTCACAATGATGCCCGTGTGGCCTTGTCTTCTGGGCCCCAGGACACAGCAGGCATGATCGAGATCGTCCTGGGGGGTCATCAGAACACCAGGTCATGGATCTCCACCAGCAAGATGGGAGAGCCCGTGGCCAGTGCACACACGGCCAAGATCCTCTCCTGGGATGAATTCAGAACATTCTGGATCAGCTGGCATGGTGGCCGTATCCAGGTATACAGCAGGACTCCCTGGAGCTTGTGCAGAAACCTCATGTTCCTCCAGTATTAGCTACTTCCTGTTCTGTGCCAGGCTCAGATGGGGGGTCGGGAGGAGCAAGGGAAACACAGGGCACCACCTCAAGTTGTTCTCAGTCTAGAGTCGCTTACCAAAAAAACATGTAGCAAGGGCTGTGGCAGAGGAAGCACCCAGGGATCTGGGAGCAGAGAGAGGAGGCAGGTGGGCAGGGAGAAAAGAAGAATGGACATGAGCAAGTGAAATGGGGGTTGAGGTGTGTTTTCTGGGCCAAGCAAAAAAGATATAGAAGCTAACACAGCTTCCTAACAGAGGAAGCTAATACAGTTTCCTAGAGGAAGAACATAACCGAAGTAGGTTTTGAAGTATGAATAGGAGTTCGCTAGGCAAAATGGGAGCAGAGTATGTTCTCCAGGCAGAGCAATAACATGTGCAAAGGTCCAGAGGTTCCAAGGAGCCCAGTGACTTCAGAATCTGCCGATGTCATGCCTTATGTTTCCGTCGGCTGTTTAATGGATGGGGTAACCTCTGGTTTTTCTCACCTCTGATCCCCCAAAGACCCTTCCTCACACTGTGAGTGTGGCTAAGGCCTCTGACCCTGGCCACAAAGTTGGTGTCACTGCCACCTGAGTGCCTACTGCCTGCTTCCCGCCAGTGTCCAGTAGCCTTGGTTTCTTTTTCCAGGTTGGCCACGGTCCAGAGCCGTCCAACGAGTCTGTCATTGTGGCCTGGACCCTCCCGAGGCCACCAGAGGTCCAGTTCATTGGCTTTTCCACTGGCTGGGGCTCCATGGGTGAATTCCGAATCTGGAGGAAGATGGAGGTGGATGAGAGCTACAGCGAGGCCTTCACCCTGGGGGTCCCGCACGGTGCCATCCCTGGGTCTGAGCGGGCCGCCGCCTCCATCATCGGTGCGTCTGTCCCACAGCCTGGCTTGGGGAGGTCAGGTGGCAAGAGCCAAGGTTGAGACTCCAGGCTTAGTCTCAAGCTGGGCTTTGCTGGGGACCTGTGTCCTGGGGTGTCCACCCATACACCCACTCACCTGACAAGCAGCTTCCAGTGCCTTCTCTATGCCCATCCATGTGCTGGGCATTGAGGCAGCCCAAGAGCTGACCCCAACGCCACCCTTGAGGGGCTTCTAGTCCAGTTGAGATGGCAGATCCAGAGCCCCCCCAGTCTAAACCTTATGCAGAAGTCAGGGTGGGGTGACCCCTAAGAACCTGCAGTGAGCCCTGTGAGGGCAGTGGGCCAAGGACAAGCTCCAAGAAAACACAAATGCCTGATGAAGTCAGCCAGTTATGGGGTGCAGGATGGAGGCCTTGGGGGTCTTGGTGATAGGGCAGGCGTCTGGAGCAGTTGCCGAGTAGAGGTGAGAGGCTCTGACTAGGGACATAGGAAGCAGCCTTAGGGGGCCTGTAGGGTTGGGATGTGTATTACTCTGTTTTCATGCTGCTGATAAAGACATACCCGAGACTGGGTAATTTATAAAGAAAAAGAGGTTTAATTGACTTTCAGTTTCACGTGGCTGGGGAGGCCTCACAATCATGGCGGAAGGCGAAAGGCACATCTTACGTGGCCAGAGGGAGAATGAGAGAATGAGAGCCAAGTGAAAGGGGTTTCCCCTTATAAAACCATCAGATCTCGTGAGACTTCTTCACTACCACGAGAACAATATGGGGAAACCACCCCCATAATTCAATTAGCTCCCACCAGGTCCCTCCCACAACACGTGTGAATTATGGGAGCTACAATTCAAGATGAGATTTGGTTGGTGACACAGCCAAACCATATCAAGATGCCTCTAGTAGCCCAGGTGCTGGAGGGGAAAGTGTGATTGTGTGATTGATCCAGTGCTGGGAGTCGGGCAGAAGGGTGGTGAGAGTTTGGGATGGGCCTGAGCCAGGGAGGAGAGGGCGAGAGGCCAGAAGGAGATGGACGGACCCAAATGAGGGTGTTGAGGCTCTCTCTGACATCAGAGGGCAGAGGCCCTGGTACCCAGGCAGGTAGGTGGTTGTGGCCAGATCAGAGGAATTTCGAGTCTACAATTCCTGAGGCACGAGAGCAAGTCAGAGTGGATGTGGGGCTGAGTGACTACGATGGGATTGAGGGAGACAGGAGAAGAAGCAGAGAGGCAGGAATGGAGAGGAGGTGACGGCTGGGATCCGTGCGCCAGTGCCTTCAGTGATACAGCAGGTGGAGAAGAAGCTGGGTAGCCTACAGCATGGTGATGAGAAAGTAGCCAGGCTGTTTGTGCAACAAGGGGAGGCTGCAGGGGCAATGGCAGCCTCAGTGAGACATGCGGAGATGCTAAAGAAGGAAAGAAGGGGCCAGGTGTGGTGGCTCACGCCTGTAATCCCAGCACTTTGGGAGGCCGAGGCGGGTGGACAACGAGGTCAAGAGGTCGAGACCATCCTGACCAACATGATGAAACCCCGTCTCTACTAAAAATACAAAAATTAGCTGGGCATGGTGGCACAAGCCTGTAACCCCAGCTACTCGGGAGGCTGAAGCAGAAGAGTCGCTTGAACCTGGGAGGCGGAGGTTGCAGTGAGCCGAGATCACGCCACTGCAGTCCAGCCTGGTGACAGAGCGAGATTCCATCTAAAAATAAATAAAATAAAGTAAAATAAAATAAAATAGGAGAGAAGGTGTGTTCAGGGGACATTGGGGGTCCCAGGGGGTCCATCAGCCATCTTTGAGACAAGGAAGCCAAGAAGAGGAATACAGAATGTCAAGAGGATGGGAGAATCAGAATTTTTTTTAAAGAGAGAAAACTTTCAAAAATGCACCTCCAACTCCATCCATACATCTAGAAACTTTTTTAAAAATTGAAGTGCTCTTGGTTAAAGAAAAAATCTGAATATTTTAGAAAGAATATTTTAGGGCCAGGCACAGTGGATCATGCCTGTAATCCTGGCACTTTGGGAGGCAGAAGCATGTGGATCACCTGAGGTCAGGAGTTCGAGACCAACCTGGCCAACATGATGAAACCCTGTCTCTACTAAAAAAATAAAATAAAAATTAGCCGGGTGTGGTGGCACATGCCTGTAGTCCCAGCTACTCAGGAGGCTGAGGCAGGAGAGTTGCTTGAACCTGAGAGGCGGAGGTTGCAGTGAGATGGGGTTGTGCCACTGCATTCCAGCCTGGGTGACATAGTGAGACTCCATCTCAAAAAAAAAAAAAAAAAAAAAAAAAAGGAATATTTTAGGAAGACTATTTAGAATGGAATGAGAATGATTGTATAGACATACTGATATTTGTGGGATGCAGCCAAAGTTGTACTTAGAGGCCAATGTATAGCCTTCAATGCACCCATTTTAAAAGCCAGCGAGGGAAAAAGCACTGAACAGAATGAAAAGCTAGAGGAAGAAAGCCTAAGTTACAACTAAAGAACACAGAAGAAGGTGTGTAAAATTGTCACCAAAGCCAGTACACCAGCTGGTCTGAGCAGGCAGAGGGTGTCAGCCCCAAAGGGCAGTTGGATGACTGACTGGGTGACACACGCAGTCTCCCATCCCTGGGTAAAGCTGTGCCTGTTCTCTACTGAGCTGGGACAGCCCCCAACTCAACTCTCTTCTCCTTCCCACCAGGGGACGTCATGGGGCCAACCCTGAACCACCTCAACAACCTCCTGCGGCTGCCCTTTGGCTGTGGAGAGCAGAACATGATCCACTTTGCTCCCAACATCTTTGTCTTGAAGTATCTTCAGAAAACCCAGCAGCTCAGCCCTGAGGTGGAGAGAGAGACCACCGACTACCTAGTACAAGGTATTGGGGAAAAACTGCCTGGTCGAGGTGGGAGCAGGGGGGTCAGGTTCAGCCTTCAGTGGAGAAGACCACGCTGGAGGCGGCCCACATACCAGGCACAGCGATGAGGAGGAAGTGGGCAAAAGAGGCCATTCAAGGTGGCCCTGATCTGGTCACTGTCAGCAGGAGCCTGATGTCTCTGGCTGTTAGGATGAGATTCTGAATGAATGGTGCTGTTCAGATACAGGGAGAGGAACAGCATCTTTTTAAAGTGTAGATTTTTTTTTTACAACAAGAATATAACAGCATTATTGAAAATAACATTTAGAAAAGAAAAAAGAAGGCCAGGCACAGTGGCTGATGCCTGTAATCCCAACACTTGGGAGGCCAAGGGAGGAGGATCACTTGAGTCCAGGAATTTGAGACCAGGCTGGGCAACAAAGCAAGACCCCGGTCTCTACAAAAAATAAAAACATATTAGCCAGACGTGGTGGCATGCACCTGTAGTCCCAGCTGCTCAGGAGGCTGAGGCAGGAGGATTGCTTGAGCCCAGAAGTTGGAGGCTGCAGTGAACTGTGATTGTGCCACTGCACTCCAGCTAGGGTGACCAAGTGAGACCCCAACTGCAAAAAAATAAGAAAGAAGAAAGAAGAAACAGTCAGGGGTTGCTCCAGGCTGAAAGTCTGGCATCACGAAGGCTGATCATGGACAGCTAGGAAGGCCAAGTCCACTGAGGCCAGGTCCTGGGGGCTCAGATTAGCAGCTCTTGTGAGAGTCTGGGAGGTGGGTGGACCCAGGGCCAGGCACACCGTGGTGGATCCATCCAGGCTCAGGTCCTTAAACACCACCCAGAGTCGAATGAGCCCTCCTCGTGAATAACAGCCTGTACCTCCACGGGACAACCAGACCCTGTGTACATCCAGCCAACTCGCCGTCCAGACTCGACAAACCCCAAATCAGCCCCCTCCGTCTTCCCCCCAAACCCACTTGTGTTCGTTTCCTAAAACCGCCACAATAAACTGCCACAAACTGGGTGACTTAGAACGACAGAAATGTGTCATCTCCTTATAGTTGTGGAGCCCAAAAGTCCAAACTAAAGGTGTCCACAGAGCTGGTTCCTTCTGGTGGCTCTGAGGGAGACTCTGTCCCAGGTCCCTCTGCTGGCATCTGCTGGCTCCAGGTGTTCCTTGGCTTATAGACCGATCAGCCTGCTCTGTGCCTCCACGATCGCATGGCTGTCACCTCTGTGACTAATTCCCTTTCTTTCTTTTTTTTTTCTTTTTCTTTTTTTTTTTTTTTAGAGCCAGGGGTCTTGCTCTGTCACCCAGGCTGGAGTGCAGTGGTGCAATCATAGCTCACTGCATACTTGAACTCCTGGGCTCAAGCCAGCCTCCCACCTCAGCCTCCTGAGTAGCTGGGACTACAGGTGTGCACCACCATACTCAGCCAATTCTTTGTAAAGATGGGGTTCCACTATGTTGTCCAGGCTGGTCTTGAACTCCCGGCCTCGAGTGATCCTCTCGCCTCAGCCTCTCAAAGTGCTGGGATTCCAGGTGCAAGCCACGGCGCTCAGCCTCTCTTTTCAAGGACAAGGACACCCGTCATTGGATTTAGGGGCTACCGTAAATAAATCCAAGACGCTCTCCTCTGGAGATCCGAACCTTAATGATATCTGTTAAGATCTTTATTTCCAGTAAGGTCCCATTTTTGGGTTCTAAGTGGATGTGAATTTGGGAGGACCCACCCCATACAGAATGCCTTTTGTCACCTGTCCTGTCTCTGTGGACACAGCCCTGTCCTTCCTGAGGCTCAGGCCACACAGCGTGGTGGCCTCAGATTCGTCCTTCTTTCCCTCACAGCCCACGTCTGTCTGAGTAGCTCTGCCTTCACCCCAGGAAGGCTCCCCACCTCTGTCGCCACCACTGGGTCCAGACTCATCATTGCACACTTGGAGGGCCCCTGTCCCCAGCTTTCTGTCCAGACCCTACGGTCCACTGGCTCTATATGTCTCCTCCCACTCTTCTGCTACTCACACGCCACCCGTGGCTCACTGTGCCCTCTCAGGAAAGTCACATGCCCAGCCCAGCCTTGGAGGCCCCTGTGGCCCACTGGCCTCTCGCCATACCCCCTCGTTCCCTGTTCCATTCCCTGCCGCCAGCACCTCCAGTTCTCTGAGCTTCCCAAGCTCCTGTCCCAGCAGGTGGAGCAGCCCCCATACCTGGGGACAGAGGGTGCTGCCCCAAGATGGTGGTTTCGCTGACCTCCTGGGAGTGACTGAAGGCCAGTGTGTGACCAGTAGTCACAAAGGGGCCATGTCAGTAAATGAGACGAATGAGTTGGAGGTTACAGCCACCCTAGATGTGGTGTGAGGCCGTTTCAGGGACCTCAGATGTGGTGTGAGGTAGTTCCAAGGATCCCCAGTGTGGTGTGGAGCAGTTTCAGGGACCCCCGATGTGGTATAGGGCAGTTTCAAGGACCCCAGATGTGGTGTGGGGCAGTTTCAAGAACCCCGGAGGTAGTGTGGAGCAGTTTCAGGGATCCTAGATGTGGTGTGGGGCAGTTTTAGGTACCCCGGATGTGGTGTGTAGTTTCAGGGACCCCAGATGTGGTATAGGGCAGTTTCAAGAACCCCAGATGTGTGGAGCAGTTTCAGGGACCCCAGATGTGGTGTGGGGCAGTTTCAGGGACCTCAGGTGTAGTGTGGAGCAGTTCCAGGGACTCCAGATGTGGTATGAGACAGTTTCAAGAACCCCAGGTGTGGTGTGGGGCAGTTTCAGGGACCCCAGATGTGGTGTGGGGCAGTTTCAAGAACCCCAGATGTGGTGTGGAGCAGTTTGAGTCCAAACTCATCATTGCACACTTGGAGGGTCCCCGTCCCCAGCTTTCTGTCCAGACCCTACGGTCCACTGGCTCTATATGTCACCCCCAGATGTGGTGTGGAGCAGTTCCACGGACTCCAGATGTGGTATGAGACAGTTTCAAGAACCCCAGATGTGGTGTGGGTCACTTTCAGGGACCCCAGATGTGACATGGGGCAGTTTCAGTGAGCCCAGTTTCAAGGACCCCACATGTGGTATGGGGAAGTTTCAGGGACCCCACATGTGGGTGTATGGCAGTTTCAAGGACTCCAGATGTGAGTCGAGGCAATTCCAGGGACCCCACATGTGGTGTGGCTTCGGAGGTCCGGGGTGGGGGGTGGCAGAGCGGTGTAGGTCCCCGGGGCGGGCCTGGGCCAGGCCACTCAACAGGACAGGGTCCTCTGTGCTTGCCCCGCAGGCTACCAGCGCCAGCTGACCTACAAGCGCCAGGATGGCTCCTACAGCGCGTTTGGGGAGCGGGACGCATCGGGGAGCATGTGGTGAGTCCCCACCGCCCCGGGCACGGCCTCTGAGGCTCCCCACCCAACGCCACAGCCTCATATCCAATGCAGTGTGGCCAGATCACTTGGCACCTGATCCCCGGATGACAGGGAACACAGCTGGGAAGTAAAGACTGTGGTGGTCCCAGCTCCAGGGATGGAGGCTGGGGCTTGGGACTTGGGGCCAGTGCAGAGCTGGTGATTGTAACTGTTCCTCTTTCTGCTGTTGTTACCACAGTGAGCAGGACCCCATGCCCTGCTCTCTGGCCCCTTGGGAGTGAGCCCTGGATGCCCTGGGCTTCCTCAAGCTCCCAGGACCCAGGAATAGCGGTGACTAGAGCAGGAGGAGATGGCAGGGCAAAGGGGTCAGAGGCCAGACCAGTGCCTCGAGGCTGGCGTGTGCTGTCTGCAGGAGAAGCCTGGGATCTTGTTTCTGTGGTAACTGCAGGAAGGTGATCAGGGCAGGGAGGGTCCCTAGGAGGCCGGGCACACCTGGATCTTGTTTCCCTGGGATCCTCAGGCTACTGCAGTTCTTGGCATCATCATGGGGTTCACCTGAGACTGTGGGTGACCTTCCAACTTCTGTGCCCATCACCAGACTCCTCCTCAGAGATTGCCACCCTGGTAGTGCCGACAGCAGCTGTGAGCGTGGAAACTGCCTTGTTTTTAGTCCAACGGAGTGTCCACTGCACAGTTGCAGTGCCAGAACCCGGGGAGCAGGGACATGTGGCTGATTACTTCCTGCCATGGGCAGCATCACTTACCCAGCTCCAGAGGGGCCCAGGGTTGGTGACACACCCAGCATCCCCCAGCCCCAGCAGCTCATCCACACTGTCCCAGCTCTAGTCCCAGGGCCCTGCCTTGCTGACAACCGATAATGCAAGGCCCTGTGCAAGATGCAATAGTTATCCACTGCTGTGTAACAAGTGACCCCTAAATGTAGCCATTTAAAACAACAAACATGTATTATCTCTATTTATTATGTACTAATTCTTATGGAATTAAGGAGCAGTTTAGCTGGGTGTTTCTGCCTGGGGATGTTTGTTGGGGTTGCAGTCAAGGTGTTGGCTGTTGCTGCCTTCATCTGAAGGCTCAACTGGGGCTGGAAGATTTGTTTCCAAATTGACTCCCTCACATGGCTGTTGGCAGGAGGCCTCAGTTGCTCACCATGTGGACTTCTCCATAGGGGCTACTTGAGTGTTCTTACAACATGGCGGCCAGCTTCCTCTCACAGTGAGCAATTCAAGAGAGAAAGAGAGAAGGATGCGATGCCACAGTGCCTTTTGTTACTTGGTCTTACAAGTCAGGCTGTCACTTCTGCCTCATTCTATTCTATTCCTTTTTTTTGTTTTTTTTCTTTTTTTGAGATGGAGTCTCACCCTATCACCCAAGCTGGAGTTCAGTGGTACAGTCTCAGCTCACTGCAGCCTCCACCTCCTAGGTTCAAGCAATTCTCCTGCCTCAGCCTCCTGAGTAGCTGGGATTATAGGCACCTGCCACCACACCTGGCTAATTTTTGCATTTTTAATAGAGACAGGGTCTCGCCATGTTGCCCAGATTGGTCTCGAACTCCTGACCTCAGGTGATCTGCCCACCTCAGCCTCCCAAAGTGCTGGGACTACAGGTGTGAGCCACCGTGCCTGGCCCACATTCTACTCTTTAGTGGTGAGTTGCTAAGTACACCCCATCTACACATGAAGAGATTCAGGCCTCCATCTCTTGAAAGGAGGAGTATTAAGGTACTTGTGGATATATATTAAAATGACTATAATAGGTGTATAATTTTGTATCTATAAAACAAAGAAGTAGAGAGTGATGGAGCAGGGTAGTTATATGGGATGGTCAGGAAAGGTCTCCTGGAGGATATGAGGGAGGAGCCATGAAAATCCAAGGGAACAGCATTCCAGGCAGAGGGAACAGCCATTGCAAAGGCCCTGAGGCAGGACCCAGCTTGACGAGGTTGGGCCACAGAAGGGAGGCTGGTGTGGCTGGAGCAGCACAGGGCCAGGAGGTTGGTGACCTGGCACGAGGGAAGAGGGAGGGGCAAGGCCAGGTTGATCAGAGCAGGAGTCTGGATTTAGTGCTGTGTGGAAGAGAATGCTGTTAGAGGGCTGGGAGCAGAGCAGGATCAGGATCTGTGTCTCCTGGTGGGCCATGTGTGTGCACGCATGTGTTGAATCACATGTGTGATTCAACATTTGAGATGGGCTGAGCATCCCAAATGGGAAAAATCCAAAGTTCGAACTGCTCCAACATCCAAAACATTATTATTAATATTATTATTATTATTACTACTAGAGACAGAGTCTTGCCCTGTTGCCCGGGCTGGAGTGCCGTGGCTCGATCTCAGCTCACTGCAACCTCCACCTTCTGGGTTCAAGCAATTCTTCCACCTCAGCCTCCCGAGTAGCTGAGATTACAGGCGCCCATCACCACGCCTATATAATTTTTGTATTTTTAGTAGAGACAAGGTTTTGCCATGTTGACCAGGCTGTTCTCGAACTCCTGACCTCCAGTGATCCATCTGCTTTGGCCTCCCAAAGTGCTGGGATAACAGGTGTGAGCCACTGTGCCCGGGCTTCAAGATGCTTTTAGTGCCAACCTGATGCTCAAGGGAAACGTTCATTGGAGCATTTCAGATTTTTTGGATTTGGGATGCCCAAGTATACAGTATCTATAAGTTCCACAGGATTCAATCAACCACAGATTGAAACTATTCAGAAAAAAAAATGAGTCCGGGTGTGGTGGCATGTGCCTGTCATCCCAGCACTTTGGGGAAGCTAAAGCGGGAAGATTCTTTGAGGCTGGGAGTCGGCAGCCAGCCTGGGAAACATGGCAAAACCTCATCTCTGCAAAAATGTTAAAAATGAGCTGGATGTGGTGGTACATCACTACCCCTTAGTCCCAACTACTGGGGAGGCTGAGGTAGGAGGATCGCTTGAGCCCAGAAGTTCAAGGCTGCAGTGAGCTATGATTGTGCCACTGCGCTCCAACCTGGGTGACAGAGCAAAACTCCATCTCTATTGCGGGAACTGGCCAGCAGTCCGCAATGCAACAGTGCTTTCTCTTTGCTCCCAGGTTGATTGGCAGGTTGAGAAATAATAGCCACACACAAGGTAGTGAAAGCTGGGCCCAGGGGGGTCATCACCTTCTGGTCCTGCGGTGCCAACAATGCACTGGATATGCCAGTATTTATTATTAAGTTTAATGAGGGCGGAGGTAGGTTAGTGAGGGATTTAGGGTCATTTGATTATGAGGTGAGATGGTCACATGGGGATGAAGTAATTCTTTAACATAACTTCTGTATGCAAAAGTATAGCATACAGAGATAAGAATTTACAATTGTTGGGCACAGTGGCTCGCGCCTGTAATCCCAGCATTTTGGGAGGCCAAGGCGGGTGGATCACAAGGTCAGGAGATCAAGACCATCCTGGCTAACACGGTGAAACCCCGTCTCTATAAAAATACAAAAAATTAGCCGGGCGTGGTGGCAGCACCTGTAGTCCCAGCTACTCGGGAGGCTGAGGCAGGAGAATGGCATGAACCTGGGGAGGCGGAGCTTACAGTGAGCCGAGATCTCACCACTGCACTCTAGCCTGGGCAACGAGTGAGACTCTGTCTTAAAAAAAAAAAAAAAAAGAAGAAGAATTTACAGTATAGTGTGTGCATCATAGAAACAGGATGTGAAGTTAGAAGAATTTACAGTATAGTGTGTGCATCATAGAAACAGGATGTGAAGTTAGACAACTGGTTAGACCAGAAATTCTCAGAAGGGAGTATGCCTTAACCCTAAAGAGGCCTAGAAGAGCCGTGGCAAGATGAGGGCGTTTATAGCCCTATCTTATCCATATGGACAGGCACCCCCTAACCCCATGCATCCATTTATAGGCTCTCCACGAGGGTCGCATTCCATTCCCAGAGCTATGAACATCTGCTTTTCTGGGACAGGAATCTTGGTGATGTGAAACCCCCCTGACTGCACGTCCATTCATAGGCTCTCTGCGGGGGAAGCACATCATGCGCTGTTGGCTCATTCTGACAGTCCAACCTGGCATTGTCTTTACACAGTCCTGCATGCAATTTTGTATTTACAATAATCAGGAGCATTTCATCTTTTATTCAGTAGCAATAGTTTCAGGGATTCTCCCTACACATCTCTTTAAAAAAAAAGTTTAAAAATTCCACAAAGTTCCAAAAACGAAAAGTTGAATTTGTTGCATGCTGAGTAGAATATTGAATTCATGCAAATGAAAGGACGTGTGGGCATTGTATTAGGTGTTCTAAGTAACCAACACATGATTTAAAGTACACGGGAGGGGCCAGGCACAGTGGCTCACGCCTGGAATTCCAGCACTTTGAGAGGCCAAGGTGGGCGGATCACCTGAGGTCAGGAGTTCGAGACCAGCCTGGCCAATGTGGTGAAACCCCGTCTCTACTCAAAATACTAAAATTAGCTGGGCATGGTGGCAGGCACCTGTAATCCCAACTACTCAAGAGACTGAGGCAGGAGAATTGCTTGAACCCTGAGGCAGAGGTTGCAGTGAGCCGAGATTGCGCCACTGCACTCCAGCCTGGGTGACAGGGTGAGACTGTGTCTCAAAAATAAAAATAAAAAATAAAGTTCATGGGAGGATGTGTGTCGGTTATATGCAACTACTACACCCTCATATATCAGGGACTTAGAGCATCAGTGGATTTTGGTATCCTTGGGGGTCCTGGAACCAGTCCCCCACAGATAGCAAGGGATTCCTATAAATACAAATATTCCAAAATCCAAATTCAAAATCTGAAGCACTTCTGGTTCCAAGCATTTCAGATAACAGATAGTCATTAGGCTTTAGTTTTTATTATTTATTTTAATTAACTTTTTTTTTTTTTTTTTTTAAGACAAGATCTCACTCTGTTTCCCAGGCTGGAGTGCAGGGGCACGATCAGGGCTCACTGCAGCCTTGACTTCCCAGGCTCAAGCAATTCTCCCGTCTCAGCCCCCCAAGCAGCTGGAACCACAGGCGTGCACCACCATGTCCAACTGATTTTTTTGAATTTCAGTAGAGACCAGGTCTTGCTGTGTTGCCCAGGCTGGTCTTGAGCTCCTGGCCTCAACCAATCCTCCACCTCTGCCTCCCAAAGACTGTAGGCAGGAGGTACCTCACCCAGCCATAGATCTTACTTTTTTTTTTTTTTTTAAGACGGAGTCTTGTTCTGTCGCCCAGGCTGGAGTGCAGTGGCGCAATCTCGGCTCACTGCAAGCTCCGCCTCCTGGGTTCACGCCATTCTCCTGCCTCAGCCTCCCGAGTAGCTGGGACTACAGGCGCCCGCCTTCACGCCAGGCTAATTTTTTGTATTTTTAGTAGAGACAGGGTTTCACCGTGTTAGCCAGGATGGTCTCGATCTTCTGACCTCGTGATCTGCCCGCCTTGGCCTCCCAAAGTGCTGGGATTACAGGCGTGAGCCACCGTGCCCGGCCAGATCTTACTTTTTAGAAGAGTTCTAGGTTTCCAGAAAAATTGAGTAAATAGAATAGAGTTCCCATACACCTCAACCACCCATACACAGTTTCCCCTATGATAGGCATCTTGTATTAGTGTGCTGCATTTGTTATAATTGATGGACTGGCATTAAAACGTTATGAACTATTGTTCATAATCTACATTAGGGTTCACTCACACACTCACTTTTTATTTATTTATTTGTTTGTTTGTTAATGAATGACAGGGTCTGGCTATGTTGTCCAGGCTGGTTTCAAACTCCTGGCCTCAACTGATCCTCCTACTTCAGCCTCCCAAGGTGCTGGGATTACAAGTATGAGCCACCGAGTCCAGCTGAGAGCTCATTTCTTTTTATCACTAGATAACATTTATCCTGTTTGCGTTTTACAGTGGAAAAGCCGAGAGAGCACAGTATGCTGGACCATGGGAATTCCACAATTCCCAGCACACAGCTGGCTTGGTTCTGTCCTTGCCTCCTGTCCCTGCCATGCACAAAATGCATGGAACTTCCCTCTGGTTGCAGTGTGCATAGCTGGTGATGGGGTGGGGATGGGTCTGGGAGCCATGGGGTGTCCTGGCTGATCCACGGAACATGGGAGTAGAAAAGAGAGGATGCATTTGAGGTACCTGAGAGGGAGAGCGGCCTGGACGAGCTTTGGGTATAGTTTATTTTATTTTATCTATGTATTTATTTATTCTTTTTTGTCTGAGACAGGGTCTCACTCTGACACCCAGGCTAGAGTGCCGTGGCACGATCTCGGGTCACTGCAACCTTGAGACTAACCTGGCCAACATGGTGAAACCCCATTGGGATCAAGCAATTCTCTTGCCTCAGCCTCCCAAGTAGCTGGGATTACAGGCACCCACCGCCACGCCTGGCTAATTTTTTTTTTTTTTTTTTTTTTTTTTTTTTTTTTAGTGGAGATGGGGTTTTGCCGTGTCAGTCAGGCTGGTCTTGAACTCCTGAGTCCCAGCACTTTGGGAAGCCGAGGTGGGAGGATCACTTGAGGTCAGGAGTTTGAGATCAGTCTGGCCAACATGGTGAAACCCTGTCTCTACTAAAAATACAAAAATATTAGTTGGCCATGGTGGCAATCCCAGCTACTCAGGAGGCTGTAATCCCAGCTACTCGGGAGGCTGAGATATGAGAATTGCTTGAACCTGAGAGGCAGAGGCTGTAGTGAGCATGGTGGCTCATGCCTATAATCCCACCACTTTGGGAGGCCATGGTGGGAGGATCGCTAGAGCCCAGGAATTCGAGACCAACCTGGGCAACATAGTAAGACCCCATCTCTATAAAAAATTTAAAAATTCGCTGGACGTGGAGGGAGGCAGGCCGGTGGGCAGGCTAATGTGTCCTGTTTTTGTGATTCATATAAACAGAGCCTAGAGCCACTTGATTTTGAAGACAACTTATTCTTTGATCCCGAATTTGCAAAGTTTCCTCTGCTAACAATTCTGGTTTTCATCCCTCTTGGCCTCCTGGCTTCCATCTTGTGCTTCTCTCCTTCATTTGTTCACACATTTATTCCCTGGCCTTGCCAGCTCTTACTCAGGGTGGCAACTGCAAAAGCAGGGCAAGGGAGATGGGGTGGATGAGAGACACACCACAGAGCAGAGATGTTTTTGGCTGCAAGTAACAGAAAATGAGCTGAAGAGCAATTCTGAACATCAGCTCGCCCCGCAGGGCTGGGGAGGCTCTACGGTTGGCTGATTCAGCAGTCCCATAGTGCACTGGGGCTCGTTTATTTCCTTCCATCCCCGGGTATCCCCTCCCTCGGCACATGGCTGTGCCCCTCATGGTGGCAAAATGGCTGCAGCTGCTCCCAGCGGTGCATCACACGCCCATTCCAAAGCCATTCCCAGGCCCAGTAACTGGAATGCCCATGACTGTGGCTGGCTGGGACCATAGAGGAGCACAGATCTCCAAAGCACATGGCTGCTGGCCTCTGAATGACATCACGGGCCTTTTGGCAAGGACCGAGCAGGAAATGGCTGTGACGTCGGCAACCAGAAGGGTCTTCCTCCCATGGCAGGACAGGCAGGGCTAGACTGGCTCACAGAAGGGCCTTGAGTGCTGAGTGAGGAGCAGACATGAATGCCATTAGGGTAGAGGTCCAGGCAGGAAGGAGAGAGCTCCATTTTCAGGCCCTACCGAGTGCTGGGCAATGTGCCCCCTCCTCCACTCTGACAGCCCTGTGGGGATAGACTGGACCCCTCCCATCTTACAGATGAGGAAATGGAGGCCGGGGTGGTACAGGGAGCTTGCGGCAATCCCTCAGCCAGCACGTGGGGGCTGACCATTCTGCAGCCCCTCAGGCGACGCCCTGTTCTCTTTCAGGCTCACAGCCTTTGTTCTGAAGTCCTTCGCACAGGCTCGCAGCTTTATCTTCGTGGACCCCCGGGAGCTGGCTGCCTCCAAGAGCTGGATCATCCAACAGCAGCAGGCCGATGGCTCCTTCCCAGCCGTGGGCAGGGTCCTGAACAAGGACATCCAGGTGAGTGGCCTCTCGAGCCTCCTTCCGGGGCCTCTCACCTCCTCCTGGAGCCCCAGCCCTGACCTCCTTGGAGCTGCCTGGGGCAAGTAGGGGGAAGTGGACTGTCTCCTTTGGCTTGGGTTGAGGCCTGTGAGTCCCTTCGCAGGGTGGGATCCACGGCACTGTCCCGCTGACAGCCTACGTGGTGGCTGCTCTCCTGGAAACAGGCACAGCCTCAGAGGTGAGTACAGAAGGGGTTTGGGGAGACTCGGGGCTGGGTACTGGAGGAGCAAGTGAGAGGTTCCCTCCTTTATGCCAGGGCTGATTTCTTCCTCCTTGCCCTCCTTCTGCTCATTGTTAAGGCTTTTTCATGCTTTTCATCAACAATGGTCACATTATATCCAGTTTCTTGTAATCTGAGCAGAGGAGAGAGAGATTCCCATGCTACTAGGGGGAAATCGGGCATGTGTTGGGGGCTGGGGAGGTTCCCTGGGTACAAGACCTCCCATCAGAGAATCATTTCAGGCTAGTTCAGGTTCCTGGCCAGTGACCCAAGGGTTGGCTTCAGGGAACCCTACAAAATGTTGGACTCATGCATGTTTTTGCAGGGAAGGGATTAGGATATTCAGAGACAGTGGGACTGGCTGGGGCTTAGACGGCCCAAGACACTTGAGGGCCATAGTCTCTTCTATGAGGCGTTCCTGGGGTGGGGGATGGCACAGTCTCTGCAGAGAAGGCTACCATGATGGATCTCAGCCCCAGGTGAGAAGAATCTGCCCTCCCTAATACCTACATCAATTCTACAATCTCTGATGATAAATTATGAGTTTGGGCACTTCTCAGGATTCTTGGTCTCACAATCCAGACAACTGGTGGGTCTAGGGTTTGCTGTGACGTAAGACCCCCACAATGCACAATGTCCAGAGGTTCCTTGCCCTGTGTTATAGGCTGAATTGGTTCTCCCCTGACCAAATTCTTGTGCTGAATTCCTAACTCCCTATCTTAGCTTGGGCTGCAGAAACAAAATACCATGGAGTAAATGGCTTCAACAATAGGCATTTATTTCTCACAGTTCTAGAGGCTGGAAAGTCCAAGACCAAGGCGCAGGTAGATTTGGTTCTTGGTGAGGGCTCTCTTCCTGGTTTGTTGACTACCACCTTCTCAATGTGTGTTCACGTGGTGTTTCCCTAGTGTGTGCATGTGGAGAGAGAGCTCTAGTGCTTTTCCTCTTCATATAAAGACACTAATCCTGTTACTATGGAGGCCCCATCCTCATGACCTCAATCTAAACCGAATTATCTCTCAAAGGTCCCCGACTCCTAATACCATCATATTAGGAGTTAGAGCTTCAACATATGAATTCTGAGGAAGATCACAGGTATTCCATGATACCCCCCCATGCCTCAAATTCATCCCCCACATCTCCCATGGAAGTGGTCAAATATGTCATCTCCCAAATGCATTTTTCTGGAAACTTCCCTGCCAGAGCCCTTGACCCCCACTCTAGTTGGAATGGACAGCACCCAGGATGCTGCACAATTGCTACCCTCCTTTACTAAGGAAGGATATTGGGAGGCACATTTTTTGAGACCTTGCATGTCTGCAAATATTCTTATTCTGCCCCTGTATGATAGTTGAGCTGGGTATAGAATTCCAGGTTGGAAATTGCTTTCTTGTAGAATAGTTGATGATATTCTATCATCTTCTAGTTTCCAGTGTTCCATCGAGAAGTCAGTTGTCATTCTGAGTAACTATCCTTTGTATCTGGTTTGTTCCCTTCCTGGAAGCTTTCGAATCTTCTCATTGTCCATATCACTATGGACAACAAGATATGTGCACTTTTATGACACATATTTTGAGGTGAGGCTTCTTTTTTCCAGCTCACTGCAACCTCTGCCTCCTGGGTTCAAGTGATTCTCTTTGGCTTGGGGTAAGGCCTATGAGTCCCCTTGCAGGGTGGGATCCATGGCACAGCAGCTTCAGACTCCTGAGTAGCTGGGACTACAGGCATGTGCCATTGCATCCGGCTAATTTTCGTATTTTTAGTAGAGACCAGGTTCCACCATGTTGGCCAGGTTGGTCTCAAACTCCTGACCTCAGGTAATCCTCCTGCCTTGACCTCCCGAAGGACTGGGATTACAGGCATGAGCCATCCTCATGCCCGGCCCTTCCTTATGTCTTCAATGAGCACTCAGCAGGCCCTCCACCTCCTTCCCATCCCTTGAGATCACTTCATTTCTCCCAAGAATCTTTTTCTGCCTTCTCCAGATCCTTCCAACCTATTTCTCTTCTGAATTTGAAGACCTTCCCCACAGGGCAGCAGTTGATCCTCTCCAGTCTTCTGGGTTCTGGTCTCTTAGATCAGCAGTACCCAAACTTTTTGGCACCAGGGACCAGTTTTGTGGAAGACAATTGTTCCATGGCCTGGGGAAGAGGGGCTAGTTTTGGGATGATTCAAGAGCATTACATCTATTGTGCACTTTATTTCTATTATTATTACATTATAATATATAATGAAATCATTATACAACTCACCATAATATAGAATCAGTGGGAGCCCTGAGCTTGTTTTCCTGCAACTAGACTGTCCCTTCTGAGAGTGATGGGAGACAGTGACAGATCATCAGGCATTAGATTCTCATAAGGAGTGTGCAACCAGCTGGGTGCAGTGGTTCACACCTATAATCCCAGCACTTTGTGAGGCCAAGGCAGGCAGATCACTTGAAGTCAGGAGTTCAAGACCAGCCTGGCCAACATGACAAAACCCTGTCTCTACTAAAAATACAAAAGTTAGCCAGGCATGGTGGTGCATGCCTGTAGTCCCAGCTACTTGGGAGGCTGAGGCAGGAGAATCACTTGAACCCGGGAGGCAGGGGTTGCAGTGAACCAAGCTTGTGTCACTGTACTCCAGCCTGGGCAACTGAGCAAGACTCTGTCTCAAAAAAAAGAAAAAAGGAGTCTGCAACCTAGATCCCTCACGTGCTCACAGTTCACAATAGGGTTCATGCTCCCATGAGAATCTAATGCCGCTGTTGATCTGATGGGAGGTAGAGCTCAAGCGACGGGGAGCATCTGTAAATACAGATGAAGCTTTGCTGGCTCACCTGTCACTCACCTCCTGCTGTGCAGCCCCTTCCTAACAGGCCACCAACTGGTATCAGTCTGTGACCTGGAGGTTGGGGACCCCTGTCTTAGATCATTCCCCAAAGGAGGCAAAACCTGCTATCTTCATTTCCTGTGACTGCCATAATAAACTGCCACAAACTGGGTGGCTTAAAACAACAGAAATACGTTCTCATTGCTTTGGAGACCAGAAGTGCAAAATCAAGGCATTGGCAGGCCCTTGCTCCCTCTGTAGGCTCTAAGGGAGGAGCTGTCTTTGCTGCCTCCCGCTTCCAGGGGCTCCAGGCATTCTTTGGCCTGTGGCTGCATCACTCTAGCCCCTGCCTCTGTCTGCATGTCTTCTTCCCTTCTCGTCTTCTCCCCTTCTCATCTGTTAAACAACGCTGTTGCCAGGTGCAGTGGGGCATTGCTGTAGTCCCAGCCACTCAGGAGGCTGAGGCAGGAGGATCGCTTGACCCAGGAGTTCTGGGCTATAGTGCACTGCACCGATCAAGTGTCTGCACTAAGTTCAGCATCAGCATGGTGACCTCTTGAGAGCAGGGGACCACCAGGTTGCCTAAAGAGAGGTGAACTGGCCCAGGTCACAAATGGAGCAGGTCAAGACTCCTGTGCTGATAGTAGTAGTGAGATTGTGCCAATGAACAGCCACTGCACTTCAGCCTGGGCAACATAGTGAGACCTGTCTCTGATTTAAAAAAAAAAATTAAAGGTGCTTGTCACTGGAGGACAAGTACAGTGGCTCACGCCTCTAATCCCAGCACTTTGGGAGGCTGAGGTGGGCGGATCACATGGGTCCAGGAGTTCGAGACCAGCCTGGCCAATGTGGCGAAACCCCATCTCTACTAAAAATACAAAAATCAGCTAGGCATCGTGGCACGTGCCTATAATCCCAACTACTCGGGAGGCTGAGGCAGGAGAATCACTTGAACCTGGGAGGTGGAGGTTGCAGTGAGTTAAGATTGCACCACTGCACTGCAGCCTGGGCGACAGAATGAGACTCCGTCTCAAAAACAAACAAAAACTTCCGTGCTGATCATCAGTGCGACTGTGCTTGTGAACAGCCACTACACTCCAGCCTGGGTGATGTAGCGAAACCTCTGTCTCTCATACAAATTTGTTTTTTGAGATGAAGTTTCGCTCTTATTGCCCAGGCTGGAGTGTAATGGCGCGATCTCGGCTCACTGCAACCTCTGCCTCCTGGATTCAAGGATTCTCCAGCCTCAGCATCCCAAGTAGCTGGGATTACATGTGCCACCATACCTGGCTATTTTTGTATTTTTAGGAGAGATTTTTTTTTTTTTTTTTTTTTTTTTTTTTTTTTTTTTTGAGATGGAGTCTCGTTCTGTCGCCCAGGCGGGAGTACAGTGGTGCAATTTCAGTTCACTGCCCGCTCCACCTCCCAGGTTCGCACCATTCTCCTGCCTCAGCCTCTCAAGTAGCTGGGACTACAGGCGCCCGCCACCACGCCCAGCTAATTTTTTGTAATTTTAGTAGAGATGGGATTTCACCATGTTAGCCAGGATGGTCTCTATCTCCTGACCTCGTGATCCACCCGCCTTGGCCTCCCAAAATGCTGGGATTATAAGCATAAACCACCGTGCCCAGCCAAAAATGTTTTTTAAAAGATACTTGTCATTGGATTTGAGGCCACCCTAATCCAAGGTGATCTCATCTCAAGACTCGTAATTAATCTGCAAAGACCCATTTCCTAAATAAGTCAACATTTACAGGTTCCAGGGAATATATCTCTTTTGGCGGACCATGATTCAACCCGCTATACCTATGCTGGAATCAGATGAGCTAGGGGGCACCTAGCAAATGACCTTGACCCCTTGGAGTTCTGTTGCATCGCTTGTCTGTAAACAGGGGAGGTTCTGCACAGCTGGGGCCGGGCCAGGTCCATCCTTGCTTGGTGTGGTCTCCGCAGCATCCTGGAGACCCATCCTGACCCACAAGGCCTGGGGTAGCTCCCATGTCACTGTTCCTGCCCCTGGCATAGGGATGTCCAGCCTTCCCCCACCCCCAGGCAATGGACTTGTGAGCACCAGTCCTAGGGTCTGGCTAGTCAGCCCGGTTCATCCTGGGCACATGTCCCCTGAGGTGCATCTCAGTGTCACACCTTAGGGACAGTTCCCATGTTTGTCCTGGTCTAAGGATGGAAAGCTTTGGAAACATTCTTTCTATGACCAGGACAGTTCCGAAAGCAGAGTTAGCTCAACTCCATACCTCTATCGGGCCACCAGAACACTTTGGCTCCATTGCTAAATTTGTTAATGCTTCCTGTCACTCATTTCTTCCACATAATATTATTGGGCAGCTTCTCTGGACCAAAACCATCAGATTCTGGACTTGGTCCCTGTCTTCCAACAGATCACATTCTAGGGAGGGCATGAGCAGGGCTGGTGGACTTCTCTAAGGAGGTGACCAGGCCTGGAGGCTGGGGAGGGCTTGGGCTGTGGAGGTCTTAGGAACCAGCTATCTTTCTTCCCTTCCCTTCCTTCTTCCTTCCCTTCCTTCTTCCCTTCCTTCTTCCCCTCCCCTCCCCTCCCCTCCCTTCCCTTCCCTTCCCTTCCTTCCCTTCCTTTCCTTTCTTTTCTTCTTTTAGATGGGGTCTCACTCTGTTGCCCAGACTGGAGCACAGTGTCTCACTGCAACCTCTGCCTCTGGGGTTCAAGGGATTCTTGTGCCTCCACCTCCTGAATAGCTGGGATTATAGGTGCCCGCCACTATGCCTGGCTAATTTTTGTATTTTTAGTAGAGATGGAGTTTCACCATGTTGGCCAGGCTGGTCTTGAACTCCTGAGCTCAAGTGATCTGCCCACCTCGGCCTCCCAAAGTGCTAAGATTACAGGTGTGAACCACTGCACCTGGCCATAGCTAGCTGTCTTAACAAAGACCCGGCCATGGGGCTGGGTGGGACAGGGTGGCCAAGGCTCTGCTTGCTTCCCCTAGAGTATCACTGTGCTCATTTGCCATGTACTTGGGCATCCTGACCAGACCTCATTTGGAAAAAGGAGTGCCAACTTATAAGAATGGTAATGGGAGCCAGGGGCAGTGGCTCACACCTGTAATCCCAGCACTTTGGGAAGCCAAGGTGGGAGGCTCGCTTGAGCCCAGGAGTTTGAGACCAGCCCGGGCAACATAGTGAGACTCCATCTCTACAAAAAATAAAACGTTAGCTGAGCTGCTGGTGTGCACCTGTAGTCCCAGTTACTGGGGAGGTCAAGGCGGGAGGGTCGCTTGAGCCCAGGAGTTGAAGGCTTCAGTGAGCTATGATCATGCCACTGCACTCCCGCCTGGGCAGCAGAGTGAGATGCTGTCTGTATTTTCTTTTTTTTTTTGAGACAGAGTCTCACTCTGTTGCCAGGCTGGAGTGCAGTGGCAAGATATTAGCTCACTGCAACCTCCAACTCCCTGGTTTAAGCAATTCTCCTACCTCAGCCTCCCAAGTGGCTGGGATTACAGGCACACGCCACCATGCCCAGCTAATTTTTGTATTTTTAGTAGAGATGGGGTTTCACCATGTTGGCCAGGGTGGTCTCAAACTCCTGACCTCAGGTGATCCACCCACCTTGGCCCCCCAAAGCGCTGGGATTACACCGTGCCCAGCCTATTTAAAAAAAAAAAAAAAAAAAAAAAAAAAAAAAGCAAGAAAGAAAAGAAAGGAGACGGGGTTTGAAAACTGGGTCTGCAGGCAGTAAGAGCCACAGAAGGGTGCAAAGTAAGGGACTGTGAGTCATCCAGAGCTCTCCCCAGGGACGCCTCAGAAGCCAGTGGGTGGTGGGTGGGGTGGGGGCAGAGCAGCCTCCCAGGGTTTGCCTTGCCACCCCACCCTGCAGGAGGAGAGAGGCTCCATTGACAAAGCGAGGCACTTCCTGGAGTCTGCTGCACCCCTGGCCATGGACCCCTACAGCTGTGCCCTGACTACCTACGCACTGACCCTGCTCCACAGCCCAGCAGCCCCTGAGGCACTGCGCAAGCTCCGTAGCCTGGCCATCATGAGAGGTAGGTGTCCCTGGCCCTCCCCAGAGGCCACAGCGTCAGGAAGCCTACTGTGGAGCCCAGTAAACAACTCATGAACGTATTTATCAAAACTGATGAGTCATGTAGTCCCAGCTACTTGACAGGCTGAGGCAGGAGAATCGCTTGAACCCACGAGGCAGAGGTTGCAGTGAGCGGAGATGGCGCCATTGCACTCCAGCCTGGGTGACAGAGCAAGACTCTGTCTCAAAAACAAAACAAAAAACTCATGAGTCGGCCGGGCGCGGTGGCTCATGCCTGTAATCCAAGCCCTTTGGGCAGATCACTTGAGGCCAAGAGTTTGAGACCAGCCGGGCCAACATGGTGAAACCTCATCTCTCCTAAAAATACAAAAATTAGCTGGGTATGGTGGCGGGTGCCTATAACCCCAGCTACTCGGGAGGCTGAGGCACAAGAATCGCTTGAACCCAGGAGGCAGAAGTTGCAGTGAGCTGAGATCGCACCATTGTACTCTAGCCTAGGTGACAGAGTGAAACCCCGTCAAGAAAGAAAGAGAGAGAGAGAGAGAGAGAGAGAAAGAGAGAGAGAGAGAGAGAAAGAGAGAGAGAGAGAGAGAGAAAGAAAGAGAGAGAGAGAGAGAGAGAAAGAAAGAAAGAAAGAAAGAAAGAAAGAAAGAAAGAAAGAAAGAAAGAAAGAAAGAGAAAAAGAAAGAAAGAAAGAGAAAGAGAGAGGAAGGAAGGGAGGGAGGAAGGAAGGAAGGAAGGAAGGAAGGAAGGAGGGAAGGAAGGAAGGAAGGAAGGAAGGAAGGAAGGAAGGAAGGAAGGAAGGAAAGAAGGAAGGAAGGAAGGAAAGAAGGACACCTTTTGCTCCTTTGCCAATTGCTGTGTTGATTATAGTATTCGTTCATTATCGCATCTGCTAGTGACTTTATTTGAGGAAGTGGCTTGTCCAAGTCACACCAGCCCAAGCATTACTTTCCTTGCCTGTGAAATCTGGGATGCCAACCCCTCAGGAAGGGGAGTTCTCACGGAGGGATCCCCAGCAGAGAACACATCCCCTGCCTCTGGCCAGGCTTCCTGGAAATCATCCCACGACAGGGATGCTAAAAGACAGGAGAGGGTTGGGTCTGGCTTCCACCCTTCCCTCCACTTGCTGCATGAGCCCTGGTAAGTTTTTTCGAGCTGTCAGTCCTCCGACCTACAAAATCATCACCCACTGGGACTCCAATCCCTGAGCTTCGACTTTCTCAGAATGCCCCCACACTAAGTCTCCTCCCACTTCACCCAGACCTCCCCGCCCCACCCCTACCCCCAGCAGCTGCACTGGGGCCCAGGCAGGTTTCTCGGCTTAAGTCACTAAGATGCCACCTGAAGAACTGTTTTCATTGCTTCAGAAAGAGAAACGTTTAATGAGGATCCAGGGACAGAGTGGGAGGTGGTGGTGGTGGGCTGGTTTCTCTCTGGATTTGAGAGCCTTTACACCTCATGTGAGCTCAGAATCCCTGGAGCCTTTTTCTTTTTCTTTTTTTTTTTTTTTTTTTTTTTTGAGACAGAGTTTGCTCTTGTTGCCCAGGCTGGAGTGCAATGGCGTGATCTCGGCTCACCGCAACCTCTGCCTCCTGGGTTCAAGCGATTCTCCTAACTCAGCCTCCCAAGTAGCTGGGATTACAGGCTTGCGCTACCATGCCCAGCTAATTTTTTGTATTTTTTAGTAGAGACGGGTTTTTCCATGTTGATCAGGCTGGTCTTGAACTCCCGACCTCAGGTGATCCACCCACCTCAGCCTCCCAAAGTGCTGGGATTACAGGTGTGAGTCACCATGCCTTGCCATTCTTTTACTATTATTATTATTATTATTATTTTATATTTATTTATTTATTTATTTTGAGACAGTCTTACTCTGTCACCCAGGCTGGAGTGTGGAGTGCAGCGGCTCGGTGTCGGCTCACTGCAACCTCTGCCTCCTGGGTTCAAGCAATTCTCCTGCCTCAGCCTCCTGAGTAGCTGGGATTACAGGTGTGCACCACCACACACAGCTAATTTTTGTATTTTTAGTAGAGATGGGGTTTCACCATGTTGGCTAGGCTGGTCTTGAACTCCTGATCTCAAGTGATCCACCCACCTCGGCCTCCCAAAGTGCTGGGATTACAGGTGTGAGCCACTGCACCCAGCCAGAATCTTTGAGGCTTTGCAAGTTGAGTGTGGCTGCTTGGGTGCTAAGTGGGAACATCAGGGGCTGCATCAGTACCTGGTCAGGAGGGAGGCTACTGACTAGTGATGTCTGTGTCTGGGGAAGGGAAGGGTGGCCATTGATTAGTGATGTCTGCCAGGGGTAGGGTAGGGTGGCCATTGATTCATGATGTCTGCCAGGGGCACAGGAGGGGCTAAGGCTGCCATAGGTTTGCAGATCTGAGATGGAGCCTTGAGGCCCTTCCTGTCCCAGTTGTCTTCTCATGACACTCTTTTCCCACTGGGGTCCCACAGTACCTTTTCTTTAGACTCCATGCTTGGATGTGCTCCATGGGATGCCAGGCTGCACACTGGGTGGGGTGGTAGCTCTTGACCACTCCTTTCCTTGCAGATGGGGTCACCCACTGGAGCCTGACAAATTCCTGGGACATGGACAAGGGCACATTATTGAGCTTTGGTGACAGGACCTCTCAGTCAGGTACTGGCCACCCCAGCTCCCGGGTGCCTGCCTTGGCCATACCTCCATGCAGTGGGCCCGTGTCCCTGTGTCAAAAGTCCCCAGTGGGCCTCTTCCATTGCAGTGGTCTCGGCCGAGGTGGAAATGACAGCCTACGCCCTTCTGACCTACACTCTGCTGGGTGACGTGGCCGCCGCCCTGCCTGTGGTGAAGTGGCTGTCCCAGCAGCGAAATGCACTCGGGGGATTCTCCTCCACTCAGGCGAGCCGGGCAGGGCCAGAGGGAGGGGTTCAGGGCTGGGTGGGTGGGGTCCCTGCAGTCCTTGTTTTGAGCTCTGAGGTGGCCAGGCAGTCTGGCCCCTTCTCACCCTATAGAGCCCCAAAGAGGGCACGGGTTGGGGGTGAGGGACAGATGCCCCTGGATCCTCCGTGGGAGTCCAGCCTCTGCCTCTGGGGACACGCCAACCTGGCTGTCTTGAGGCCCCCAGTGCCATGGGTGTCTGCACTGGGTCCAGTCTCTATTCCAGCCTCATTGGTGCCTGTTTCAGGCCAGGCTTCCAAGACAGGGGTCAGGGGACCACTGGCCAACTCAGTCTCAGGGTTGATGGCCATCTTCTCGTCCATCCCCAGGACACCTGCGTGGCTCTGCAGGCCTTGGCTGAATATGCCATCTTGTCCTATGCTGGAGGTATCAACCTCACTGTCTCCCTGGCCTCCACCAACCTGGACTTCCAGGAAACCTTCGAGCTGCACAGGACCAACCAAAAGGTTCTGCAGATGGCAGCGGTGCGTGTTCCTGGGACGAGGGCTTGGGGGCTGTTGGAGGAGGAGTCGGCAGGGCCTCACGGTGACTTCTGTCTCCAGATCCCCAGCCTCCCCACAGGGCTGTTTGTGAGTGCCAAGGGGGACGGCTGCTGCCTGATGCAGGTGAGGTTTTGGGGAGCATTAGGTGATATTGGGCTTGTCCTCCTGTGCCCCATGCCCTCCACCCACACAGCGGAACCCCAGAGACCCCCAGAGGGTTCTGAACTCAGCAGCAGGCCAGACCGCAGGGCAGGCTTTCAGCCTCCTAATACTGCCCAAGGCAGGTGGCCATGGTCCTCTCAGGTGTGCTGCCCACTGCCCCCCTCACCCCAGGAAAATCCATTTGACCCTCAGTCCAGGGATCTCTGACCCAGTGACTCAAGCAGATTTGCCTAAGGGCTCGAGGTCATTCTCCCTGCTGTGGCCTGGATTTAACCCCAGACCAGGCTGGGGCGGGTGCATCTCACGGGTTCTGACTGGCAGTCAGAGGGCAGGTTTCCCGCGATGACTCTCGCTAGCTCCGTTTTCTCATCTCTAAAACGGGAGCCCAGACAATGTCGTGGATGGAAGGGAGACCCCTAGACTCAGACATAGCTGAGCACAGCTCTGAAACTGTCATGGATGTCATTGTCCTCATAATTCTGGCTCTTCCCACCTCCCCACTGCCCTTTCTCCTCCCCTACCCTGCACCTGTTGTGGAGGGCCCAGGTCCCTAAGTCTCCATCCTCCAACACCCCCCAGATTGATGTCACCTACAATGTGCCTGACCCGGTGGCCAAGCCGGCTTTCCAACTGCTCATAAGCCTCCAGGAGCCTGAGGCCCAGGGACGCCCGCCCCCCATGCCTTCCTCCTCAGCTGAGGGTTCCCGAGGAGACAGACCCCCAGCTGACGATGATGACCCAGCGGCCGATCAGCACCACCAGGAATACAAGGTGATGCTGGAGGTGTGCACCAGGTAAGGCCACCTGCCCTGCTGGCGTGGGCATCCCAGGAGGGAGCAATGTGGGGAGAGGATGGCCTCCTGGGACCAGGAGGAGCTTCCGCCTCCAGGCACTCAGTGGTGGTTTTTTGTTTCATTTTGTTTTGTTTTTTTTGAGACAGAGTCTCACCCTGTCACCCAGGCTGGAGTGCAGTGGCACGATCTTGGCTCACTACAACCTCTGCCTTCTGGATTCAAATGGTTCTCCTGTCTCAGCCTCCCGAGTAGCTGGGATTACAGGTGCCCACCATCACGCCTAACAAACTTTTTTGTATTTTTAGTAAATACAGGGTTTCACCATGTTGGCCAGGCTGGTCTCGAACTCCTGACCTCATCATATGCCCACCTCAGCCCCCCAAAGTGCTGGAATTACAGGTGTGAGCCACCTCACCCAGCCAGTTTTTGAAGTGAATGAAAGAAAATTGAACGGATACAGAAGACTCCAGTATGGTTGGGGCGGGTGGGCCAGATGGGGACAGCCATGTGTGGCTGGGACACTGGTAACACTGGGACACTGATAACACCAGCACCAGGCCCCTTGGTTTCCAGGAGTGAGCCTGGGACCCGGCCACAATGGGTCCTCATCCTGAGAAGATATTTGTTGCCATGGTGATGGATGCTTGTCACCATGGCGACAATTGGTGGGTGAGTGGTTGCCATGACACTCGCAGCCCATCAGAGCCACTACCCCGGTAGCAGCTGCCCTGACCTTGACTCTCTTCCTGAATATGTCCAAGTTCCCCATCTCAGAAAGTTCTGAAGACCAGAGTCCAGCTTGGTGTACTTCCCGCAGCTGCAAGCTGCACACTGAATGTCGGCTTCCTCTTCCTTGTCCCTGACGCCCTATAGGAAGCGCCTGGCATACTGCAGGCTCCAGAGAGAGCCCAGTTACTTCCCTCCCCCCCTGCCATGTTACAGAAGGAGAAACTGAGGCCGGAGCTAGGGGGTTGATTTCCCAGAGTCTCCTGCGGGTGGCAGTGTTGAAGCACCTGGGCTGTGGCTGCTCTGTGGAGCCATGTCAAGAGTGGGGTCGCCAGCTGCTTCCCAGGCTGGGGACACACAGTGAAGTGCAGGACAAAACACGGTGCCTAGTCACGAGACCTGGTCAAGCCTAGAGCCCTTGGCAAGGCCCTTTCCTTCTGGCTTCAGTGTCCCTGCTGTAAAATGGGTTGACTGAGCTAACCAAGCCAAGGATGTGTGTGCCAATGGCCCGCCGGCCAGGCCCCAGGGCAGGCTTCCTGGGACATCAGCTGTGTGGGCTCCAGAGGGAGAGGGGACCGTGAATTCCACCTCCAGGCTTGGGCTCTAGGGCCTCTCTCTCCCCCCTGTTGTCGGAAGGTGGCTGCACGCAGGATCTTCCAATATGGCTGTCCTCGAGGTGCCCCTGTTGTCAGGCTTCCGGGCAGACATCGAGAGTCTGGAGCAGGTGAGGTGGCGCCGGTGAGCAGCAGTGGGCAGGGATCTCCAAACAGTAGGCAGGGCTTAGGCACCCAGGGTCAGGCTGGCTGGCAGCCCAGCCCTTTGTAAAATGCTATGGGTATTATTTTCTTTTCTTTCCTTTAGTCTCTCTCTCTCGCTGTCTCGCTCTCTCGCTCTCTCTCTCTCGCTCTCTCACTCTCTCTCGCTCTCTCTCTCTCTTTCTTTTTTTGAGATAGTCTTGCTCTGTTGCCCAGGCTAGAGTGTAGCGGTGCAATCTTGGCTCAAATTCCCAGTGGAGCCTTGAACTTCCAGGCTTAAGTAATCCTCCTACCTCAGCCTCCGGAGTAGCCGGGACTACAAGCATGCGCCACCATGCCCTGCTAATTTTTGTATTTGTGGCAGAGACAGGGTTTCGCCATGTTGCTCAGACTGGTCTCAAACTCCTGGGCTCAAGCAATCCTCCTGCCTCAGCTTCACAAAGTGCTGGGGTTACAGACAAGAGCCACCACGCCCGGCCCCTTTTTTCCTCCCTTTCTGGGCAAAAATGGGCCATCTGTCTATTGAGGAGTAGGTGGGGTGGTGTGGGGGCTGCTCCAACAGGTGGATCTCCCGTGGGGCCATTGTCATGATTATTATTATTATTATTATTATTTGAGATGGAGTTTTGCTCTTGTTGCCCAGGCTGGAGTGCAATGGCACAATCTCAGCTCACTGCAACCTCCACCTCCCTGGTTAAAGCGATTCTCCTGCCTCAGTGTCCCAAGTAGCTGGGCTTACAGGCATGAACCACCCTGCCCAGCTAATTTTTTGTATTTAGTAGAGACGGGGTTTCTCCATGTTGGTCAGGCTGGTCTCAAACTCCTGACCTCAGGTGATCTGCCCACCTCAGCCTCCCAAAGTGCTGGGATTATAGGTGTGAGCCACAGCACCGGCCCACTGTCACTGTTATAAATGCCATCTAGAACTTCAGCAAAGTTCCATGTGCTTTGGCCCTGGGTGGGAAGCCGTGGGGCATTCTCAATCCACATTCTGCCGAGACCAGCTGTCACCCTCACAACCCTAAGAGAGACCAGTGCCACATTCCCATTTAGTACAGGAGGGAAGAGGGACGTGGGAGTACTGCCAAGCTCTGACTGGGGGAGAAAGAGGACCAAAAAGCAAGGGGTCCGGGGACCAAAGGAGGTCTGCAGTGTGGGGAGGGTGGAACAGGAAAGCCAGGCCTGTTGTCGCCTCCCCTCCAAGGAGGCTGCACGGAGCACCAGGGGATGACGATGTGGTCAATTCAGAGGCCTTGGAGTGGGTGTGGGTTTTTTTATTTTTTTATTTTTTATTTTTTATTTTTTTTGAGACGGAGTCTGGCTCTGTCGCCCAGGCTGGAGTGCAGTGGCCGGATCTTAGCTCACTGCAAGCTCCGCCTCCCGGGTTTACGCCATTCTCCTGCCTCAGCCTCCCGAGTAGCTGGGACTACAGGCGCCGCCACCACGCCCGACTAGTTTTTTGTATTTTTTAGTAGAGACGGGGTTTCACCGTGTTAGCCAGGATGGTCTCGATCTCCTGACCTCGTGATCCGCCCGTCTCGGCCTCCCAAAGTGCTGGGATTACAGGCTTGAGCCACCGCGCCCGGCCGGGTTTTTTTAAAATCAAAAACTGAAAAAAAAATCCCAGACTGGGAGGGGAACTCGCATAGTGCAGCTGATACACCAGCAGGTGGCAGGGCTCAGCCGGGCTCCTCGTTGGCCACGGAGAAGCCTGACCTGGGCTTGGGGCTGGGTTGAGGGAGTGTATAGGGAGGGTAGCCAGGTGCTCTGGGCAGGGATAGTCATCCTTGAGCGTCCTCTCCTGGGCGTTGAGAGGCTGGCAGGGCCCGGGGAGCACTGACCAGCACCCAGACCCCAGCCCATGGTAACTTGTGGGCAAGTCCAAGCATCCCACTGACTACTGCCTCCAGGAGATGGGAGAGGAAGCAAGCAGAGAGTCCGAGGACCCTGACTTCTGGCTTCCTCTGCAGCTGCTCCTTGACAAGCACATGGGGATGAAGAGGTATGAAGTGGCTGGACGCCGAGTGCTCTTCTACTTTGATGAGGTACCACCAGCCAGGGTTGGTGGAGGAGGCTTCCCTGGTGTGCATGTTGGTGAGGGTGCACCGGTCACTGCCTGGTGTGGCTCCCTGCAAGTATCTTGTACCATAAAAAAGACATTGGGGCTGGGCATGGTGGCTCATGCCTGTAATCCCAGTACTTTGGGAAGCCGAGGTGGGAGGACCACTTGAGCTCAGGGGTTCGAGACCAGCCTGAGCAACATGGCGAAACTCCATCTTTACAAAAAATATTAAGAAGTGGCCAGGCGCTTTGGCTTACACCTACAATCCCATCACTTTGGGAGGCCGAGGTAGGTGGATCACCTGAGGTCAGGAGTTCGAGACCAGCCTGGCCAACATGGCAAAACCCCGTCTCTACTAAAAATACAAAAATTAGCCAGGTGTGATGGCATGCTCTGTAATCCCAGCTATTTGAGAGGCTAAGGCAGGAGAGTCGCTTGAACCTGGGAGGCGGAGGTTGCAGTGAGCCGAGATTACACCACTGCACTCCAGCTTGGGCAACAGAGCAAGACCTCATCTGAAAAAAAAGTAAGACACTGGGCGAATAAATTCCAGGCAGAGCTGGCCATGCTGACAGCTCTGTGTCCTCGGCTGATGACAGTTGGTGGAAAAAGCAGGGAGGGGCCACAGTGGATATTATCCATCTGTAAGAAGGAGTGAAGCACTGATCCATGCTACAGCATGAACCTCAGAAACACGATGCTGAGTGAAAGAAGCCAGACACAAAAGTCCACAGAGTACATGATTCCATTGATACGAAATGCCCAGAACAGGCAAATTGGTAGAGTTGGAAAGATTCTTGGTTGCCAGGGGCGGGGGGAGCGAGTGCTGATGGGGATGGGGTTTTCTTTGGGGGAGAAAGAAACTGTTCTGTAACTAGCCAGAGGTGATGATTGCACAGTATTGTGAATATGCCAAGTCCCGCCCACACATGCTCAGCCATGTGTACACACACACAAAAAGGGAGTGGTGTTTGGGAGGCCACCTGAGACGTTTTCCCAGTGGGATGGAAGGACCCAAAGAATCAAAAATGGGACCGAGACTGGGCGCGGTGGTTCACGCGTGTAATCCCAGCACTTTGGGAGGCCGAGGCAGGCGGATCACTTGAGAACTGGAGTTGGAGACCAGCCTAGCCAACATGGTGACACCCCGTCTTGATCAAAAGTACAAAAAATTAGCAGGGTGCGGTGGTGGGCGCCTGTAATCCCAGCTACTTGGGAGGCTGAGGCAGGAGAATCACTTGAACCCAGGAGGCCGAGGTTGCAGTGAGCCAAGATTAAGCCACTGCACTCCAGCCTGGGCAACAGAGCGAGACTCTGTCTCAGGGGAAAAAAAAAGGAAAAAGAAAAAAAGAAAATGGGATCACGTTTCTTCTGTGTTTCACGAGTCATGGGTATCCCTGAAATCAGCCAGTTCTGGGCCCAAGCTCAGCTCGCCCCAGGCCTACTGGCCCGGGTCGAGCCTGCGCCCGCCGCTGCCCCGCAGATCCCCAGCCGGTGCCTGACGTGTGTGCGGTTCCGTGCGCTCCGGGAGTGCGTGGTGGGCAGGACGTCGGCGCTGCCAGTCTCCGTGTACGACTACTACGAGCCCGGTAGGCCCGCGCGCCCGCACCCCCGGCCCGACCCCTGATACGTCGCGCCTGCACTCCGTCACCCGCCACCCTTGTCCCGCAGCCTTCGAGGCCACTCGCTTCTACAACGTCAGCGCGCACAGCCCACTCGCCCAGGAACTGTGCGCCGGACCCGCGTGCAACGAGGTGGAGCGCGCCCCTGCCCGGGGCCCGGGTGAGTGCGCGGAGCCACTGCCGCCCCCCACCGCGGCCTGCCACACCCGGACTCCCACTCGCGGGCGCCGGGGAGGGCTCCCCTGGGGGCTTGGCAGAGGAGGGGCCAGCATAAAGTCAGGAGGACGCAGCACAGGGGTGGGCGGGCGCTCTGCCTGTACGGGGGATGCGGGGCTGGAGGAGCGGTCAGTGCGGAGGGGCGTGGCTGGGGAAATGGTCAGTATACTGGGGGCAGGGCCAAGCCACTGAGGGTGTGGTCCCTGTGGTGGGGACTGGGCCCAGTGGGTTGAGGGTGGTCAGTGTGGTGAGGGCGGGGCCAAGCGGGGAGGGGGAGGGGAGTGAGGAAGGGGCGGGTGTGGTTAGTGCGGGGGGCGGGGTTGAGGGTGGGTGTGGTCAGTGCGGGGGGCGGGGTTGAGGGTGGGTGTGGTCAGTGCGGGGGGCGGAGTTGAGGGTGGGTGTGGTCAGTGCGGGGGCGGGGTTGAGGGTGGGTGTGGTCAGTGCGGGGGGCGGAGTTGAGGGTGGGTGTGGTCAGTGCGGGGGCCGGGTCTGAGGGTGGGTGTGGTCAGTGCGGAGTGGGTGTTAAGAGTGTGGTCTGGACCGAGGGGCCGGGGTTGAGGGTGGGAGCCGTCAGTGCCGAGGAGGTGGGTTTGGGGTGGGTGTAGTCAGTGTGGAGGAAGCGCGGCGGGGACAAGGGCTGTTGTTGCAGGGCGGCCCAGACAGGACGCCCTGCTTCCTTTCTCTTCTACAACCGCTTTTTAAAAATCTGTTTCTGTTTTTGTAAGTATTAGGCAAATACCTGCGTGAAATTCCATGAGACCAGGGCTCAGGACCTCCCATTAACTGTCGCGCCCCAAGACCCACCGAGGGGGGAGTGGGCCCGGGCCCCAGGGACATCTCCCCGACCCACAGGCTCTGTGGGGGTGCGGGCAAGGTGCAGGGTGGGGGGTCCTCCGTGCCCTGTCGAGCCTGCGTCGTTCCCCAGGCTGGTCCCCCGGCGAGTCGGGCCCTGGGGTGGCCCCTGAGGAGGGGGCGGCGATCACGCGATGCGGCTGCGACCACGACTGCGGCGCCCAAGGGGACCCAGTGTGCGGCTCCGACGGGGTGGTCTACGCCAGCACCTGCCGCCTTCGGGAGGCAGCCTGCCGCCGGGCCGCGCCTCTGGAGCCCGCGCCTCCCAGCTGCTGCGCCCTCGGTGAGGACCCTAGCCCTCGCCTAGCCTCGGGGACCCCATCGCTGCTGCTCTGGGCCACAGATCTCCTCCCCTGGGCCCTTGGGTCCCCTCCCGGCCACGCCCTCCCGACCGAGGCCCCCTTCCTTCCAGAACAGCCGCTGCCGGCCTCAGTGTCCTCCACCTACGGGGATGACCTGGCTTCTGTGGCCCCGGAGCATTTGCAGCAGGACGTGAAGCTGAGTGGAGCCGGCCTTGAGGTGGTGGACTCAGACCCTGAGCCCGAAGGGGAGGTGGAGGACAGGTGAGAGCTGGGCCCACCCCAGAGATCAGAGACATAGGCTCAGTATCTCCCAACCTCCCTCCCCTACCAACCTCCCTCCACCACCTGCCCCGGCCCCCCACAGGCAGTGGGAGTGACTCAAAGGGTCAGAGGGTCAGAGTTCCTGGGGACAAAGTGGGACATTCATCCTCCCTCCACCCTGGCCCACGCAACACCCACCAGCGAACAGCTGTGCGTTTGTGTGTGTGTGTGTGTGTGTGTGCATACGGGTCAAGGATCCCTTATCCAAAATGCTTGGGACCAGAAGTGTTTTGGATTTCAGATTTTTTCAGATTTCAGAATGCTTGCATGATATAGTTAGCTAAGGTTCAGCATCCCTACTCTAAAAATCTGAAATGTTCCGATGAGCATTACCTTTGAGCACGTCAAGTTGCTGCTCAAAAAGATTTGGATTTTGAAACATTTCAGATTTAGGATTTTTGGACTAGGGAAGCTTAGCCTGTAGTTAGCAGCGTGTGGTTTCCTCATGAGCAGATTTGTGTAATCTCAACCATAGTCAACAAACATCCCATTTGCACAGAATCCTTCCAGCTGCTCTTCCATAACTTTACCTCTCCCCTCAACACCTGCAACCACTAAGCCATTTTCCCCCTCCGCGTCTGTAATTTTGTCATTTTGAGAATGCCAGGTAAGTGGAATCAGAGCGGATAATCTTTGGAGCATGATTCCCTTGTGTTCACCTGTGGTGTTTCGTGTATCCATAGTTCATTCTTTTATTTTTTTTGAGATGAAGTGTTACTCTGTCGCCCAGGCTGGAGTGCAATGCCTCAATCTGGGCTCACTGCAATCTCTGCCTCCCAGGTTCAAGCGATTCTCCTGCCTGAGCCTCCCCACTAGCTGGGATTACAGGGGCCCACCACCATGCCCAGCTAATTTTTTGTATTTTTAGTAGAGGCAGGGTTTCACCATGTTGGCCAGGCTGGTCTTGAACTCCTGACCTCAGGTGATCCACTCGCCTTTGCCTCACAAAACGCTGGTATTGCAGGCATGAGCCACTGTGTCTGGCCTATTCTTTTTATTTTTGAAACAAGATCTCACTGTATTGCCCAGGCTGGAGTATCGTGGCATGGTCATGGCTCACTGCAGCCTCATTCTCCTGAGCTCAAGCGATCCTCTTGCTTCAGCCTCCCAAGTAGCTGGGACCACAGGCACACACCACCACATCCAGCTAATTTGTGTGTGTGTGCGTGTGTATGTGTGTGTGTGTGTTGTAGAGATGGGGTCTCTGTATGTTGCCCAAGCTGGAGTGCCATGGCTGTTCACAGACGTGATCATTGTGCACTGCTGCCTCAAACTCCTGGGCTCAAGCTATCCTCCCATCTGAGCCTCCCAAAGCTTTGGGATTACAGGCATGAGCCACTGTGCCCGGCCTGGAGTGTGTTCTTTTGCATTGCTGGGTAGTGTTCTATGGGTAACTTTTTGGTTTGGTTGGTGGTCTGACACAAGCCATTACCCTCTTACCGCACGTGAACACCCAGAGCCCATCACTGTAGTCCACCGGGGCAAGGAGGCAGACTTGTGCAGTGCCAGGCCTGGGCCATGTGTCCCCCTCCTAGTTGGGGTTCTGCCATCTAAATGAGGAGGTGGCAGCCGGCCTGAGCGCTGTGGAGGTGGGTTCAGGAAATGGGTGTGGGGTCCCATCCCAGAGTCCTGGCAGTCCCATAGGAATCTTTCTCCTTCTCTCCTGGCCAGTCAGAGCGGCTTCTCTTCCTAACGGCTGCCCTGCTCAGAGCAGGACGACACCATCTGGCTGCGTCCTGTCCCTGTCCGCCTGTGACTCTGCCTGGTGGGTGGGCAGACCTCGGCCCAGGTGACACCTGCCTCTAAATGAACCCAAGGAACAGAATGGCAGAGATCTGCCCGTCCCTAGGATGGGACTCAGGGCCCAGGTATGGGCTCAGCAGTCACCGGAATGGTGCAGGGGGGACAGCTGGAGGTCCCTTGGGAGACCCCCCCCCACTTCCTAGCTACAGCTGGAACTCCAAGCTCTCCATTCCCCAGCCTTGGAGCTGGGCATCATTTTCCTGGGGCCACGGCGGCTCCCACAGCCTGACATTCTGTTCCCGGGAGAAGAAACGTTCCCAGAAAGCACTCGTGTGGCCAAAAGCCTCTTTCTGAGCAAACACAGTGTGGACTAAATTAGCAAAACATCCAGCCCATGGGCAACTTCAAAACGGAACAGGCCGCCTTGCTCTGAAACACAAAGCCCTGGCCTCCCTTTGGGGCACCCAGGACCCCGAATTGCCCTAAGACAGTCCCAGCTCTCGAACCCTCTGCCTTCGCCCCAGGGGACCTCGGGCTCACATCGCAAGGCCCTGCGGGGAAGCAGGTGACTCTCAGCAAATGCACTTTCAGCTTCCGGCTGCCCGGGCTGGGTGACCCCGGTGCTTCCTCACTGTGAGTTCCTGATGTCCCCGTGCCCAGAGGACCAGCCCACTCCCAGGGCCCCCAGGTCCAGAACCTGCCTGCCTTGGAGGGCCCTACCAGCTGCCTGCCACCAGCACCAGCAGACTTGGATTCCCTTTCGTGACCCCTGGCACCTGCTTTTGTCTGCATTTGCCCATCTTCTCCGGGGTGGTATTTATTTCAGCCAACACCGCTCAGCCCTGATCTCTGCCAGCACGGAGGCCCCTCGCTGCCTGAGAGGTTAAGGTCTGAGGCTGCCCTGGCCTGTGAGTTCCCCACCCCTGGCCCCCATCACCCTACAAAGGACAGGCCCCTTGACTCCTTCCTCAGCCCGAGGCCCGGTGCCCACTTGCTGTAGAGGATGCTGTAAGATAAAACCTCATCTCCAGGGTCATGGCCAGGCCTCGGCCTCCTGCAGGCAGCGGGAACCTAGAGTACAGCACCCAGAGCGCCAGCCCGTTCCACAGATGGGGCCAGACCCTGGCCCCTTGGAGACGTAGTGGCTGGGTGGTGGGGGCCCACCGGCCAGGGCTCCTGAGCCCCCATGTCTTCATCTACAGCCCAGCCTTTCCGAGTGGTGGGGAGGAGGGTTTATGGGTGTCAAAACACCTGCACCTTGAGATAATCCTACCACCTCATGGAATTGTAGGACCACAGCTTGGTCCTGGGGACCGCTCATTCCCACACACCCAGCTTGTGCCTGTGGTTAACAACTCAGAAAACTCTAGTAAATGATCACTCCAGGATATTGACACGAATACACATCACTGATCTTACATGTTCTGGGTTGCACGTGAACTTTGTGTGTGCATGTGTGTGTGTGTGTGTGTGCATGTGTGCATGTGTGTGTCCCAGGCACCTGACACCCCCAGCCCAGGGCAGCCCAAAGTTGGACTGATCAGAGACATAGACCCAATGAGGAGCCCAGCAGTGGCCCCCCCACCCTCTGCCTTGCCCCTGTAGTTCATGCCCCACTGGTCTTTGAAACTGCCCCGTGCCACTCCGTGGAGTGAGCAGCGGTGTCTGTGTATGTGTGTGTGTGTTTGTGCACCAGGCGCCGAGGCTTATCCCCTTCCCCACACACCAGCTGTGTCCTCCGTAGACACTGGTATGGCCCCTTGTGGCCTGTCCCATGCAAGGCTTACAGCCGGCTGCCAACATCCTGGTAGAGGGGAGTTCAAGGTCTGCAGAACCCAAACCCCCCAGCACACACTGTCCACCCCCACCCCCATTGTCCCACCTTGTCCCTGGTGACATTGACAGAAAGTGAAAAGAAGGATCAGCCTGCAGGTGGGAGGGGGAAAAGCGAGGGTCCCCAGCAGCCAGGGGACAGCAGGAATCTGAGCCATGCTAGCGATGGGTTTTGGGGAGCAGAGTTGGGGGTGCTATTCTGGTTGCTGAAGAGAAATCCCAAAGCCAGAAGCTGGTGGGTATGAGAATGGCCAACCAGGCTCTGGGCCTGGTGGGGCCCCAGCATTGGGCACTGGGGATGGGGTGCCCTGAGCCTCCTGGGCAGGAACTTGCGGTGAGTCTCTGGGGAACGCAGCCCCAGCCCCAGCCCCATCTCAGACACCAGCGCGTCGTGGGCTGCATCCGGTGTAGAAAGCTGAGCCAGAGAGGCTGCCAGGGCCCAGGAAGCAGCATTTGATCCTGTTTCAGATTCCTGGGCTGCCCTGACAAAGCAACACGCACCAGGCAGCTTAAAACAACGGGAGTTTATTATCTCTCAATTCTGCAGGCCAGAGTCCAAGGTCAGGGTGGCGCAGGGCTGGTTCCCTCCGGAGGCTGTGAGGGAGAGCCCGTCCCAGGCCTGGCTCATGGCTGCTGGTGGCTGCTGGTGGCTGCTGGCTGTGCTTGGCATCTTGGCATCCCTTAAGTTTGTGTCCGTCCGCACCACTCCCATCTCTGCCTCTGTCGCCACATGGCTTTCTTCTCTGTGTGTCTCTGTGTCCTCTTATTTTTATTTTTTTGGCGGCGGGGGCGCGGTAGGGGAGCAGACAGAGTCGCTCTTTTGCCCAGGCTGGAGTGCAGTGGCACCATCTCAGTTGACCACAACCTCTGCCTCCCAGGTTCAAGTGGTTCTCCTGCCTCAGCCTCCCCAGTAGCTGGGACTACAGGTGCCCACCACCACGCCTGGCTAATTTTTGTATTTTTGGTAGAGATGGGGTTTCACAATGTTGGCCAGGCTGGTCTTGAACTCCTGGCCTCAGGTGATCTGCCCAACTCGGCCTCCCAAAGTGCTGGGATTGCAGGTGTGAGCCACTGCACCCAGCTGTCTCTCGTCTTCTTTTTTTAGTTTGTTTATTTTTGAGACAAGGTCTTGCTCTGTTGCCCAGGCTGGAGTGCAGTGGTATAATCATAGCTGACAGCGACCACAACCTCCCAGGCTCAAGTGATCCTCCCGCCTGTGCCTCTTGAGTGGCTGGGACTATAGGCGCGTGCCACGATGCTGGTTCGTTTAAAAAACAATTTTTTTTTTCTGTAGAGTTGGGATCCCTCTGTGTTGCCCAGGCTGGTCCCAAACTCCTGGCCTCAAGCAGTCCTCCCATCTTCGCCTCCCGGAATGCTGAGATTATAGGCGTGAGGCACCACACCTGGCCATCTCTTTTCGTCTTTTAAAAATTGAATTAAATTGATTAATTAATTTAGAGACAGCGTCTCACTCTGTCACGCAGGTTGGAGTCTAGTGGTGCATTCTCGGCTCACTGCAACCTCTGCCTCCTGGGTTCAAGTGATCCTCCTGCCTCAGCCTCCTGAGTAGCTAGGATTACAGGCACCCGCCACCACGCCGAGCTAATTTTCGTATTTTTGGTAGAGAGAGAGTTTTACCAGGTTGCTCAGCCTGATGTTGAACCTCTGGGCTCAAGTGATCCATCCGCCTTGGCCCCCAAAGCTGGGATTTCAGGCGTGAGCCACCAGGTCTGGCTTCTCCTTATCTTATGAGGACACCACCCACACTGGATGTAAGGCCCACCCTTCTCCAAAGTGACCTCCACTAGTGACAGTTGTAATGACCCTATTTCCAAATAAAGTCACATTCTGAGGTCCCGAGAAGGACATGAAGTAGGGGAAGGGACTCTGTTCGACCCAGTATGGCCTTCCCCACTTTGTGTCACTGGAGCGAAGAGGAGTGGGTGCCCATGCCCTGGCTGCCCCCTTCCACAGAGGCCTTGGAGGCCACGGTGTCCCCCGGCGACCGTCGGAAGAGCCCCACCCGCACCTTGTCCCTGAACTCGGCCGACACGTAGTAGTAGACGAAGGGATCCACGCAGCTGTTGAGGGTACTCAGTGCCAGGCTAGGCACGTAGGTGCCGTAGAGGTTGCCCCAGGCGCTGGGGCTCGGGTCCGAATAATGCAGCAGCAGCAGCAGGTTGCTGGGCACGAAGAAGGCCACGGCGGAAGCCAGCACCACCGCGGTCAGCCTCAGCGCGTGGCCATAGCGCCGGCCGCTGGCCGCCAGCGTGCGCAGGGTGGCCCCGTAGCACAGCAGCATGGCCAGCAGGGGCAGGAAACAGCCCAGCAGCGCCAGGCAGGTGAAGGCCGGTTGCCAGTGGGAGGCCTGTGCGTCCAGGGGCAGCGCATCATGGCAGAGCACGTGATCGGAGCGCGCCAGCCTGAAGGTCTGCCGCTGCAGTGTCAGGGGCAGTGCCAGGGCGGCTGCCATGAGCCAGGCAGCCATGCAGAGTCCAAGGGCCAGGCGCCGGCCACGCAGGGTGCGGGCCCGCAGCGGGTGAACCAGGGCCAGGTAGCGGTCCAGGCTGATAGCAGCCAGCAGCAGCACCGAGCCATACATGTGGCCGTAGAGTGCGGCCGTGGCCAGGCGGCAGGCGGCCTCCCCGAAGGGCCAGCGCTGGCCACGCAGGTGGTAGGCGACCCGCGGGGGCAGTGCCAGGGCCAGCAGGAGGTCAGCGGCCGCCAGGTTCATCAGCAGCATGGTGGAGGGCAGCCGAGGTGCCCGCGTGGCCAGTACCCACAGGGCCAGACTGTTGGCCGGCAGCCCCACCGCCAGGACCAGCCCATAGAGGGCGGGCACCAGCCTGGTCGGCACCCAGCCCAGAAGCAGCGCCCGTGAGCTGTCCGGGAGCTCTAGGATGTCACTGTCATTAGCACAGACTTGGCCTGGGTAGCCGCGGGGGGCCGGCAGGATTGAGGGCGTGCTCTCTGTGGGAGAGAGGGGACGTTGGTCAGCCCCCGCCTCAGCGGGTGACAAGAAGCAGCAGGGAGGGAGGTGCTCAGAGCCTGGGATCTGCCCTGGTGGGAAACAGCTAGACATGACACTCAAGGGAATAGCCCAGCCCTGTGGGGTCAGGGACGGGATGCAGAGTGGGCTGGGCTGAAGCCCCAACTTCCCAGCCTTCCCCCTCCCCAGCTCCGGGCCCCCAACTCCATCACTTGTGTAAGCCCATCTCTGCACCCCAAGGCCAGAACCACTCACCATCGCTGCCTCCGGTGCTCCCACCCTCGTCATAGACGCTGGGGGTCTGGGTGCCGCCACACAGGATGAACCCCAGCACCAGGGGCCACAGGAGCAGTCGCCCCCACATGACTGCACTCAGGCTGCTTTGGGCTGTGGCCTCAGGCTTCCTGCTTCGCCAGACCCTGAGCCCTAGCTTCTGGATGGAGCCTGGGCGGATGAGCAGATCATGCCAGGGGAGATAAACCGGGAAGGCTGCCCCTGCCCCCGCAGACTCACCAGGGCCGCTCGCCAGCCAGCCCGTGGGAGGACTGGAGTGTGGGTTATGGAGGCCGGGGTGCCCCAGCTCGCTGTGTCCAGCCGTGGCACCTCCCGGGCACCCAGGTGCCAGGCTAGCAAGATACAAAAGGGGTCCCAGCTGCAGCCAGCACCCCCAGTCCCTGGCCAGCCCAGGAAGCATCTGTGACTCAAGTGGCCACTTCCTACCAGCTGGTCACATCTGCAGCCACTGTTCTCGTGACAACCCTGTCCTCACTCCAATCCCCACGCCCATCAAGGGCTCTGGGCCCTTCCTGAAGTCACACCCCCACTTCCTACCTCTGGTGAGCAGGATAAGAAGAGCCCTACTAGGCCAGGCGCGGTGGCTCACGCCTGTAATCCCAGCGCTTTGGGAGGCCAAGGCAGGCAAATCACCTGAGGTTGGGAGTTTGAGACCGGCCTGACCAACATGGAGAAGCCCCATCTCTACTAAACATGCAAAATTAGCCGGGCCTGGTGGCATATGCCTGTAATCCCAGCTACTCTGGAGGCTGAGGCAGGAGAATTGCTTGAAGTAGGGAGACGGAGGTTGTGGTGATCCGAGATCGTGCCATTGCACTCCAGCCGGGGCAACAAGAGTGAAACTCCGTCTCAAAAAAAAAAAGCCCTGTCCTGCTTCCCTGGGTCAGAGGTCAGAGGTCAGAGGTCACAGCAGGCACGCCACACACCTTCCCTGGGTCAGAGGTCAGAGGTCACAGCAGGCACGCCACACACCTTCCCTGGGTCAGAGGTCAGAGGTCACAGCAGGCGAGCCACACACCCTGAAGTCCCCCCCGTCCTTGGCAGGTGCTGTCCCCGGCATGGCTATCTCCCCTACAGCTGCCCGTGTGTTCCCTGGGCAAGAGTGAAGCAAGGCACTCATACAGGGGTGCCTTGTGAGTGTGTGGTCAGCCGAGGATAGCTGAAGCACTCTCGAGGTTCAGCCGGAGTCCCTGACGCTGGGCTCGTGCTGCTCTGGGGTTCTGAGGGGACCCCTGCTATTGCCCTCTGGGAGGTGCCCATCCTTGGGTTTTTTTTTTTTTTTTTTTTTTTTTGACGAGTCTCGCTCTGTCACCCAGGCTGGAGTGCAGTGGCAGACTCTTGGCTCACTGTAACCTCCACCTCATGGGTTCAAGCAATTCTCCCACCTCAGCCTCCTGAGTAGCAGGGACTATAGGCATCTGCCACCAAGCCCAGCTAACTTTTGTATTTTTATTAGAGACGGGGTTTCACCATGTTGGCCAGGCTGGTCTCGAACTTCTGACCTCAGGTGATCTGTCCACCTCGGCCTCCCAAAGTGCTGAGATGACAAGCATGGGCCACTGGGCCCGGCCCCATCGTTGTTTGTTTGTTGTTTTTCTTTTGTTTTTGATAAGTCTCGCTCTGTCGCCCAGGTTAGAGTGCAGTGGTTCGATCTAGGCTCACTGCAAACTGTGCCTCCTGGGTTCAAGCGATGCTCCTGCCTCAGCCTCCCATGTAGCTGGGACTACAGGCGCGTACCACCACGCCCGGCTAATTTTTGTATTTTTAGTAGAGATGGGGTTTCACCGTGTTGGCCAGGTTAGTCACGAACTCCTGACCTCAGGCATTCCACCTGCCTCGGCCTCCCAGTGTTGGAATTACAGGCATGAGCCACTGTGCCTGGCCCCAGCCTTTGTTCTTGAAGCACCTCTGCTCCTGTCCTGGCCCACCACAGCCTGGGGCCCCAGGTGCAGTGACAGGGGACCCTGAGTGAGGTGGTCAGTTGGAGGGTCCTTGAGCCGGCCTCCAGGGGGGCCTCCCTCCTCTAACTCCAGCACATCCCCACTCCATCAGATGGGGGCTCATCGTGCAGATGAAGAAACTGAAGCTCAGGGGGTACCCCTTCCCTCTCTTGCACAAAGCCCCTCAATGTCCCTCCCTGCCTCAGAGAGGCCTCAACCTGTCGTGCCCTGGGGGAGTCCAGTATGGGTGGTTCTGGCCCCAGTGTGCTCAGGGCTGGGCTACAGGGGATAGGGGACAGGGGTTGGGGGGGTCTGGGAGCAGGAGGGACTAGTTGGGGACCATGAGGGTTGGGGAAGATAAAAGGAACTAGGGATTGGGGAGGGAGGGGTCCAATGTGGCCGTTTCCTGCCTGGGGAAGCCCTAATCTCATCACGCACTTGAGCACTTGGGGACTAGCCAGGAAGTGACTGAGCAGAGTCCTGGACAGAGTCAACACCCAGCTCTAGGAGCAGACACCGAAGCCCAGAGAAAGTCTAGCCGGGACAGGGTCTCAGAGACCTTGCTCCTGTTTCTGGGCAGTTTCCACAGCCACCGATGACAAAATCAGCTTCACGTCAATGACTCGGGGAAAGAGGTGTCTGAGGGCACCTTCCGCACGTGGGAAACCCACGCCTGGGCTCCCCCCTCCATCGTCTTCCCCGTGAGCAGAGCAGGAAGCTGTGTAGGGAGGCTGGACACATCGGCAGTTCGGCGATGCTGGGCCAGGGTGGTTTGGAGATGATGCATCAAAATAGTGATGCACGGCTGGGCGCAATGGCTCACGCCTGTAATCCTAGCAGTTTGGGAGGCCGAGGTGGGCGGATCACGAGGTCAAGAGATCGAGACCATCCTGGCCAACATGGTGAAAACCTGTCTCTACTAAAAATACAAAAATTAGCCAGGCGTGGTGGCGCACGCCTATAGTCCTAGCTCCTCAGGAGGCTGAGGCGGGAGAATCGCTTGAACCCAGGACGCAGAGGTTGCAGTGAGCTGAGATCACACCACTGGCACTCCAGCCTGGGAAACAGAGTGAGACTCCGACTCAAAAAAAATAAACAAACCCAGGCGCAGTGGCTCACACCTGTAATTCCAGCATTTGGGAGGCCGAGGCGGGTGGATCACCTGAGGTCAGGAGTTCGAGACCAGCCTGACCAACATGGAGAAACCTCATCTCTAGTAAATATACAAAATTAGCCAGGTGTGGTGGCATATGCCTGTAATCCCAGCTACTCGGGAGGCTGAGGCAGGAGAATCACTTGAACACGGGAGGCGGAGGTTGCAGTGAGCCGAGATTGCGCCACTGCACTCCAGCCTGGGCTATGAGAGTGAACCTCTGTCTCAAAAAAAAAAAAAAAAAAAAAAAAAGTGACGCACATGCCCTTACACTCAAGGGTTCCGTGTCTGGGAATTTCTGCCAGACATACGCACAGGAAGACGTCCTTGGGAGGATATCCACACAGCAGTGCAAAGCGGGGAAGTGCCCGCCAACAGCCCCTTCCCGGGAACAACACGGTGGCAGCACGGGCTATCGGGGGAACCCCAGCAAGCAAAGGTGACGATGACATTGCCCCGTCAGGCACAAGCTGTACCGGGACGGCCCAGGTACTTCCCAGAGGATGCTGGGCGCGACAGCTTTGGAGGAGAGGAAACCATGTGTCTGTCTTGTACTGCTGGAATTTTCTGTACACTGTGTTACTTTCCATAAAATTTTTTTTTTTTTTTTTTTTTTTTTAAGATGGAGTCTCGATCTGTCGCCCAGGCTGCAGTGCAATGGCGCAATCTCGGCTCACTGCAACCTCTGCTTCCTGGATTTGAGCAATTCTCCTGCCTCAGCCTCCCCAGCAGCTGGGATTACAGGTGCCTGCCACCATGCCCGGCTGATTTTTGCATTTTTAGTAGAAACGGGGTTTCATCATGTTGGCCAGGCAGGTTTCGAACTCCTGACCTCAGGTGATCCACCCATCTCAGCCTCCCGAAGTGCTGGGATTACAGGCGTGAGCCACTGCACCCAGCCAAAAACTTACTGTCTTTAAAAGGGTAGACAGCCAGGCCGGGCGTGGTGGCTCAAGCCTGTAATCCCAGCACTTTGGGAGGCCGAGGCAGGAGGAGCACGAGGTCAGGAGATTGAGACCATCCTGGCTAACGGGGTGAAACCCCGTCTCTACTAAAAATACAAAAAAAAAAAAAAAAAAAAAAATTAGCCAGGCATGGTGGCGGGCACCTGTAGTCCCAGCTACTTGGGAGGCTGAGGCAGGAGAATGACGTGAACCCGGGAGGCGGAGCTTGCAGTGAGCCGAGATTGCACCACTGCACTCCAGCCTGGGCGACAAAGCAAGACTCCATCTCAAAAAAAAAAAAAAAGGCAGATAGCCTTAGGCCGGCGCAGTGGCTCATGCCTGTAATCCCAGTGCTTTGGGAGGCCGAGGTAGAAGGATTGCTTGAGCTTAGGAGTTCAAGACCGGCCTGGGCAACATAGTGAAACTCTGTCTCTACAAAAAATCAAAAAATGAGTTGGGAAGATCGCTTGAACCCGGGAGGTCGAGGCTGCAGTGAGCTGTGATTGCACCACTGCACTCCCACCAGGGAGGACAGAGTGAAACTCTGGGGGGAAAAAAAAAAAAAAGGCAGCCTTAAAAAGTAAGGGAATTCTGACATATGCTATATTGTGGATGAACCTTGAGGACATTATGCCGAGTGAAATAAGCCAGTCACAGAAAGACAAATGCTGAGTCATTCCACTCATGGGAGGTCCCTGGAGTGGTCACCTCCATAGAGATAGGAAGTAGAATGGTGGGGTGCCAGGGGCTGGGGGAGGGGGATTAGGGAGTGAGTGCTTAAAGCCACAGTATTTCAGTTTTGCAAGATGAAAGAGTTCTGGGCTGGGTGAGGTGGCTCATGCCTGTAATCCCAGCACTTTGGGAGGCCAAGGCAGGTGGATCACTTGAGGTCAGGGGTTCGAGATCAGCCTAGGCAACAAAGTGAGACTCCCCCCATCTGTACAAAAAATACAAAAATTAGCCGAGTGTGGTGGTATACACCTGTGGTCCCTGCTCCTCAAGAGGCTGAGGTTCAAGGATCGCTTGAGCCTGGGAGGCAGAGGTTGCAGCAAGCAGAGACTGCGCCACTGCCCTCTAGCCTCGGTGACAGAGCAAGACTCTGTCTCCAAGAAAAAAAGAGTTCTGAAGATAGATGGTGACAATGTGAATGTACTTACTGCCACTGAACTGAACACTTAAAAATCATTAAGATAAATATGGTATTATGTGTATTTGACCATAATTCAAATAACTTTTTTTTTTTTTTGGAGACAGAGTCTCGCTCTGTTGCTCAGGCTGGAGTGCAGTGACATGGTCTCAGCTCACTGCAACCTCCACCTCCAGGGTTCAAGTGATTCTCCTGCCTCAGTCTCCCGAGTAGCTGGGATTACAGGTACGTGCCACCACACCTGGCTAATATTTGTATTTGTGGTAGAGGTGGGGTTTCACCACCTCGTACTTCTGGCCTCAAGTGATCCGCCTGCCTCGGCCTCCCAAAGTGCTGGGATTACAGGTGTGAGCCACTGTACCTGGCCCTTTAAATAACTTTTTTAAATGGGGAAAAAATGGCAAACAGGCGCAAGTCAGTGGCGTGTCCTGGATTTCATTGTCCTCCAACCCCTCAGGTTCCCAGAAGTTCCTGGTTGTAGCCTCCACTGTCTCCTGCCTTCACTGCCTCCAGCAAAAGGTCGGGGTCAGGGAATAAGTTAGAAGCCACGTAGGCAGGCTGGGTGCGGTGGCTCATGCCTGTAATCCCCCAGCACTTTGGGAGGCCGAGGCAGGCGGATCACCTGAGGTCGGGAGTTCAAGACCAGCCTGACCAATTTGATGAAACCCTGTCTCTACTAAAAATACAAAAATTAGTAGGGCGTGCTGGTGTGTGCCTGTAATCCCAGCTACTCAGGGAGATGAGACAGGAGAATCGCTTGAACCCAGGAAGTGGAGGTTGCGGTGAGTTGAGATCGCACTATTACACTCCGCCTGGGAAACAACAGTGAAACTCCGTCTCAAAAAAAAAAAAAAAAAAGAGGCCACATGGGCACCAGCAAACATGATGCCACCTCCTCTCATTCCCTGGCTGGGCAGGGATATTAACCCAGTTGAATGGCCTGAGAGGCAGGTGCTGTGATCCTGTCTCACCAGGACTGACAGTCACTCCCAGGGTCACACAGACAGCCATGGTGGAAGCAGTGCTTGGGGTCCAGCCTGTCCAACCCCTGGATTCCCAGTGCTTCCTCTCTGGGGCCCCAAATCAGAGTTTGTTTGCTCCCCGCTACCAACGGCTGAGGCTCCACTCCTGGAGCCACAGAGAGAAGGGACTGGCCAACTTCAAGGTGGGGCAGAGTCTGAAACCTAGGCGGGACCCAGGAGCCAGCCCAGATTGCCAAGGTCCCCAGAAGGGAAGAAGAGAAGGGAAACCATCGAGGTGCAGACACATTCCTGAGACCTCAGCCTGCACCCGTCCCTGCAGGTTCCCGCCCCGGCCCGTTCTGTCCTCCACCCTCTGGCCTCCTGAGACTGACTTTGGGTCAAATTGCTTTTTTAAAAAAAATTTTTTTAGAGCAGTGTTAGGTTCACAATGAAATTTAGCAGAAAGTACAGAGTCCCCACGTAACCCTGCCCCACACATGCAAGCCTCCCCTGCTGTCTATGTCCTTTACCAAGAGTGGTGCCTTTGTTGTCATGGGTAAAGCTGTGTGGACATGGCTCTGTCTTCTGGAACCCCGCATTTCCATGGGGGTTCACTTTTGGTGCTGTACCTTCTATGGGTTTGGACATATGTGTCAGGACATGTCCACCATTGACCATAGTGTCACACAGATTCGTGTCACTGCCCTAAACATCCTCCCACCTCCACCTATGGGTTCCTTCCTCCCATCTGCCCCCCTGGCAACCACTGATCTTTTCACTGTCTCTATACTTTTGCTTTTTCCAGAATGTTCTATAGTTGGAATCATGCAGTGTGCAGCCTTTCCAGGCTGGCTTCTTTCACTTAGTTAGATGCATTTGAGGTGCCTTTGTGTCTTTTACTTTTTGAGACAGAGTCTCGCTCTGTCACCCAGGCCAGAGTGCAGTAGCATGATCTCGGCTCACTGAAATCTCTGCCTCCTGGGTTCAAGCAATTCTTCTGCCTCAGCCTCTGGAGTAGCTGGGATTACAGGCGCCCGCCACCATGCCTGGCTAATTTTTGTATTTTCAGTAGAGACGGGGTTTCACCGTGTTAGCCAGACTGGTCTCGAACTGATCTCAGGTGATCCTCCTGCCTCAGCCTCCCAAAGTGCTGGAATTATAGGTGTGAGCCACCATGCCTGGCCCCTACATGTCTTCACAGCTTCGTGGCTCATTTCCTTTTTTTTTTTTTTTTTCCCCAAGATGGAGTCTCGCTCTGTCACCCAGGCTGGAGTGCAGTGGTGCGATCTCTGCTCACTGCAAGCTCCGCCTCCTGGGTTCACCGCCATTCTCCTCCCTCAGCCTCCCGAGTAGCTGGAACCACAGGCACCTGCCACCATGCCCAGGTAATTTTTTGTATTTTTTTTAGTAGAGACAGGGTTTCACCATGTTAGCCAGGATGGTCTCCATCTCCTGACCTCGTGATCAATCCACCCGCCTCAGCCTCCCAAAGTGCTGGGATTACAGGCATGAGCCACCACACCTGGCCTGCTCATTTCCTTTCATATCCTGTTGTCTGGAGGTGACATGGTTTATCCATTTGCCCGCTGAAGGAAGTCTTGGTTGTGTCTGAGTTTGGGTGCTGGTGAATAAGGCTGCAGATATCTGTGTGCAGGTTTTTGTGTGGACCCAAGTCTTCAGTTCCCTTGGGCAAATACAAAGGAACGCAATTGCTAGATGGTATTCAGTTTGCTGTTTGGAGTAGTCGGCCTCATTCTCAGCAAGTGACGACATCAGGCAGGAAGCACTGGTTCTATGTTGCAAAAGCCAATGAGACAAACACCTCAGTAGCAACAGAATAAATGCTCCTGGGGCCCCACTGGAAGCCCCTGTCCCAGCGCCCTCTGTCAGCATCACATGTGGTGTTGTGGAAACAGGAGGAAAAGAGAGACCTTGGGGTGTATACAGGAGGATCTTTATTGAGCGCACTCAGACCCACTGGACTCAACATCTAAAAACGGGGCCTAGAGGACGGGCGCAGTGGCTCACGCCTGTAATCCCAGCACTTTGGGAGGCCGAGGCAGACGGACCACGAGGTCAGGAGATCGAGACCATCCTGACTAACACAGTGAAACCCCATCTCTACTGAAAATACAAAAAAAAAAAAAATTAGCCGGGTGCAGTGGTGGGCGCCTGTAGTCCCAGCTACTCAGGAGGCTGAGGCAGGAGAATGGCGTGAACCTGGGAGGTGGAGCTTGCAGTGAGTCGAGATTGCACCACTGCACTCCAGCCTGGGCAACAGAGCGAGACTCCGTCTCAAAAAAAAAAAAATAAATAAAACAAAAACTGGGCCTAGAATAAAGACAGCACTTGACTTTTACACACACTTTAAAAACGGGGTGGGTTAGCTTCAAGCAGGCTTACTGTGGTGTGAAAGCAGGGATACAGAGGCAGGACAAAGACAGTTCATCAAATTGTAACAGGTTCATAACTAGGATTACACATGACTCTTGCTATGCAACCCAGATGGCCATTATCTAGGTTTGCCCTAGTGCCTAGCATGGCTTATTCCACGGCCATCACTATGGCACCCAGGTGGCTATATCTCAGGCCTGCTCACATGGTTTATGACCTTCACTGCTTAGATAAAACACAATACTTGAAGTCACTAGTTACAGAGAACAGGAATCTATAAACTCATACCATAAAACAAAGGAAAATCTTTTTTCTTCTCTGTGTGTTGAGGGAGTGCTGGGAGAGGTTCCAGAGCACATTCCTTTGTGTCTTGGCTTCTTAGTATTATTAAGACTTTTCCTGGGTCTGGGCTGTGCCCGTTGCTGCCTCTGGGACAAGTCAGCCTAATACAGGAAAGATCAATTCTCTTTTTAATTTTTTCTTTCTTTAATTTCCCCCCTCAGTAGGGGTTCCTGAGACCCTCAGCCACCTCCACATACTTGAAGGAGGTGGAGGGGGAGGTGCTGGACATACAGCGGCTTTATTAACGCTGCTGTTCTCTCTCTGGGTAATGAACGTGGCTCACAGCCACACACCTCTATGACCTCACCTCTCCGTGGGTCAGGGGTCCGGCCTGGCAGGTTGGGTCCTTGGTTCAGGGTCAAATGAGGCAGAGATCAAGGTGTCAGCCAGGCTGTGTCCTTATCTGCTGCTTGGGGGCCTTTTCTGGGCTTAGGTGGACTTGGGCAGAATTTGGGTCCTGGTGGTAGTGGTGGCTCTGAGGTCCCACTTGGCTCTTGGAGGCCACTCTCTGTCCCTTGCCATGGGGTCCCCTCCCCAGCACAGTGGAGACATCTTCAGGGCCAGCGAGGGACCTCTCTCATTTCATATCACCTTGTCAAGGCCACAGGCCCTGCCTACTTGAGGGCAGTGGACCCCTCAGCACGGGGCTACCTTGGAGATCTGCTCTTTGTTTGGTCTCCTGGTACAAGCACAGCCTTTTCCAGTCCCTGCAGCACTTCTGACCAAGGAAAGCCAGTCTGGGGGCCCAGAGAGGACCCTGGGCATCCCCAGCTGTGGGAACGAGGCAGAAGGAAACAGGGCAGCCTCCAGTCTGGTTTGCCACACTCCCGGGGAGCCCTGACCCTCTGGTGGGGGTGGGGGTCAGAACTGCCAGGGAAGCTCGGGTGTGCAGGGAGCACATGGGTCCTTGGGAGGCAGCTATGGCCCCTCGGGGAGGTTGGGGATAGTCCCTGCAGAGGATGGAGGAGTCCATACTGAAGGGGAGGGGCTGGCCACTTCTGCCTTGGAACCCTCTAGGCATGTCAGCCAGGGGACATAGCAGAGCTGGGGGCTTCTGCTACCCGGAGGCAGGTGTGCGGCCTGGGACACAGACAGGGGGCAGGAGATGAGGAGAAAATGATGGTGAAAGCCAGGAGGTGGGTGGGCCCCATGGAGTATGGAGGGTGGTCGTGTGGGGCGGGTGGGCAGGCGCAGGCCTGGAAGGACAGGTTGGGCATGGGAAGCTTAGAGCAAACACCATGATCTTTAAATTGGGTTCTGCATGAGAGACACTCGGGCGAAGAAGACGCTTCTAATTCCCACTAAATGTGCATATGGAGTTGGGAAAGAATATTCTAGAAGACACTCCCATGTCGTGGCGGTGCAGGTGCAGGGTGTGAGATGATCTTGGTTCGAGGTGGGCTTTGACTCCCCCTGGGCCCGGGTGGGCACACCCAGCCACCCCTTGCTCCCATGGGTCCCGCCCACTGACCTGGTGGCAGGAAGTCGGCAAGGCTCTCGCAGGAAGAGACCAACATACCCTCATGGCTTGATGTCAATATTCAATTTTTAACTTTAATGTGCAAATAAATAGAAAAGGAAAACTACATTCAAAACAGCTGCAAAGGAAGGACAAGCCCCAGAACAGAAATTCCTCAAGAACGGAAAAGAGGCGCTCCCTAGAAGCATGCGGGGATGGGAATACCGAAAGGAGGGGCTCGGCGGGGTCTCCGGCTGCACCCAGGGCCCACGTGGCTCTGCCCGAGACGACCGTGGGCCTGGTGCAGGAATCCTGATGGCAAGTTCCCTTCTTAGAAAACCGGGACACGTACAAAGTGCCTGCGTGACACTTGGGGAGCGGGGGCGGGGATCCCAGGAGGACGGGTCGGCCTCGGAATCGCCCAGCCTGGAGTCAAAGGCGTCCGGAGCCTCCAGGTTCCACAGGGAACTTCTAGAAACGCATCTCCACTTCCTGGAAACTTGAGTCCAGCTGTTGCAGGACGGTGAGGGTGGTGGTTATTCTGGGCCCACTGGTGCACAGGGGCCAGGGCCGGGGCTCTCACAGTGCGGGGAGAGAGGCCTGGAGAACCGATCCCCAGCCCCAGTCACTTGGGATTCTTGGCACTGAAAGCCTTGGATGCCTTCATGGGACAGTTGCCTCAGCCCCTCACGAAAGCATAACAGCGATCCCTGGAGTGGCCATGTGGGTCCCGGGGTAGGCAGACGGATGGGGCTCCGTGGGTGGTGGGTGGGACTGTCAGGGCAGCTCTTGGAGTTCCACAAAGGGAGATCTCAGCCCCAGGGAGCTGCGGGACTTGGCTGCTGCAGAAATAACAACCACTAAGAGCGAAAAGAATAAATATCTGTGCGTGTACACATACACCTAGGGTACCCACTGCGTGAACTCGACTGGGCCCGCCGCCCCACAACGGGGTGGTGCCAGCTCTGCGGGAACACTTCTGCGGGAACGCTGGCTGGGGTCCCTCCCCTTGTGGCCCCAGAGTCCAGCTGCTGGAGTTGGGGTTGGGTGTCTCTTATCCAGAGCGGGGTCTCCTGAGGCACTGCCCACCTACTCCAGGTCTTGACTTCAAAGTGGGATCCCAAAGGTTTGGCTAAAGGGTTCTTCTCACTTCCAAAGTGACTGTGGGCCTGAACACCAGCCGGGCAGAGCTGATGCCCAAACCCTCAGGTGACATTTCTGGCAGCTCTGAGAATATTCTGGAAGGACTCACTTTTCAAGCAAGCCTACCCAGGGCTCAACTCCTTCCTTGTCAGGGTCTCTTGGACATGGACCCCCTCCAAAGTGCAGGCCTCAAGAGGGCTGTCACCTGTGACTTTTCCAAGACACGGTAAGAACATAGGGCAGGGGCCACCCGCCTGCCAGGGATTTGGCACATGTGACGGACAGGGACGCAAACGTGATTGCTTGCTCCTCGGCCAGCACGTCCACCCGCCCCTGTGGTGGGGCTGAGCCCCAGGGCTCGGGTGCAGGTAGCTCAGGTTTGGCACACGGCAGGCCCACAGGAGACCGGGAGCGGCATCCTGCCCTGGAGTGCGCTGTCCGGCAGCAGAGGGGCTGGGAGATGCCTCTCAGGTCGTTCAAGAAAACGGCCCCAACACAACCAAGGCCAAGGGCACGTCAGGGCGAGGCCGGGCGGCGGCTGTACTGCACGCGGTAGCGGGTCACGGGCAGGCCGTGCACGTGCACCGTCTCACACAGCGTCTTGCAGGGTACCATGTCCTCATCCTCTTCACCCATCAGCCAGTCCTGCACCAGGCTGGCCGCCTCCACTGTCACGTTGTCCTCCAGCCAGCGGCTGTGCCACTCCTCAAAGTGCTGGTGGTGGCGGAGCAGGACCAGGGGCTGCACCTGTTGGAGAGGCCGGTGTCAGGGCGGCTGAGGGCTGGACCCCCAGGGCCCCAGAACTTGGGGTGGGGGGGGAGGTGTGGGGGCTGCCCAGGCCTCCCCTGGCACCTGCTTGGCCCGGCAGAGGGTTCCGCGACGGTACATATAGTCCTCGGAATTCACGATGAACACCATCTTGTGGGTGCTGAGCTTGAAGCGGCAGTCCACGTCACAGGCACTCTCCACGCCCACCAGCCGCTTCCAGGAGCTCCTGGCCTCGCCGCGCAGGGCCCGCGCCTGCTCGCTCTGCCACCGGCGGCGGAACTTCTTGAGGTTCCTGGGGGTGAGAGGAGGTGGAATGGACTCTGGCTCGCTCTCGGTATCGTGAGAGGATTTGCAGGCTGGGAAGCCCCTAGGCCTGGGACCATCAGATGTGCTACCTCCCAGGGGTCCACAGAAAAGCAAATGGAAACAACAAGAAACGCCCCCAGATCGGAACACCACCAGCGGCCCCCACTGGTCCCAGAGGTGCCATCCTAGCCCAACCTGAGTTGGTCCAGGGTCCTGCCACAGCCGCCTGCCTCTGGCCTGGCCCCACCAGCTCTGGCAGTGTCTCCCTCCAGGCCGGGCATTCGCTCTTCCGCCCACTGTCACATTGTGAGGTTGGCCCCTCTCCTCGTACCCCTCACCGTCCTGGGGTTACTAATCCCTCTTCTGCAAACCACAAGCCTCAAAAGGGCAGGGCCCACCTCAGCACACAGCAGGTGCCTACTAAGTGTTCCCAGCCAGAGAATGTGCCATGGTCCAGCCCCCGTCAGGACAAAGGGGACACTCCCACAGGAAGGAACAGAGCATGCATCTCAGGGCCTCTCACCTCTGCAGGAACACGGGTTTCAGGAGGAAGCCCTCGGTGGGTGAGCTGGACGCGCCCTCGGTCCCCACATACTGCTCCACGTACCGAGCCAGGTGCTGGAAATGGGGAGAGACACAGCCTGTGACGCCCCACAGCAGGGCCATGGCCACTCGCACTCTAGACCCTGATTTCAGGAGCTCACAGGGCTTCTGTGCCCCCTATTCCCAGAGCATGAGGAGCGCCGCTGCGGAGGACTCCGATCCCTGACGGAGACCCGCCCGGACTATAGCTCTCAACAGAGGACCCAGCGACAGCGGGACTCACACAAACAGGCCACAGTGAGGGGTGCCAGAAGCCCCCAGAAGCTGGAAGAGCAGGAAGGATCTGTCCCAGAACCTTTGGCAGGAGCACGGCCTGGCCCACACTGTGGCTGTGGACTGCTGACCCCCAGGATGTTGAGAGAATAGACTTCTGTTGTTTGAAGTCACGTGGTTTGTGATCACTGCAGCCCCAGGAAATGAATGGAGTTGGCCAGCTGAGTAATGTGCACACACACTGCACCCGCTGGCAGGTGCTGGGAGCTGCAGGCCCCAGTGACACACCCTGGGGTCAATGCCTCACTGTCACCAGGATGCAGGAGGTGAGCAGGAAACATCTGTCCCCACAAAAATGGTGACTGGGAGCTGGGGCCAGGTGGCTCCTCTGCTGGGGATTAGGATCAGGATGCAGCCCTGACACGGGAGGTGCAGAGGTCAGCCACGGGGATGCCCTGCGTGGGAGTTGGGGGCCAGGGAGAGGTGGCCTGGCTCCCCTCCTGCCCTGGGACGCACCTGCTGGCTCAGGAGGAGCGGTCTGCTCTTTGGAGAGGGGGCACAGAAGACAGCCTGGTGGGTGAGCAGGGAGGGAGGCAACCCCACCCACCAGGCCTCAAGGAGAGCCTGCCGCCTGCAGAGGGAGGATCTCTGGATGCTGTGCAGCCTGCGCTTGGCTGGTGGGAGCCCCATGCTGCTGCCCTCAGGCGCTCCCTGGTGTGCGTGGCACGGACTGGGGCCAGGGCCTCACCTGGACCTCCACAGGGTCCTCCGTCTGGGCCTCCTCGGTGTCCAGGAGCTCGATGGTCATGATCACCTGCCCTTTGCGCTGCAGGAACATCACCTGCGGAGCAGGGACGCCAACAACCTCAACTGCTGGGATAGCCCAGCCGGCACAGCGCAGGCTCGCAAGGCCACCCGCCACCCACCTTTGCCACCCTTCCAAAGCCCTGACGCTTCCTGTAGGTCAATGGTACCTCACGGGCTCTGCAGCAGGGCCAATGTCCCGGCCGCTGAACCAGGGTCCACCCAGGACCGAGTCCAGAGCTGAGAGAGTGGCTGGGCCTCCCGGCTTGTAAGCCCCAGGCCTCCTCTCACCTTGAAGCAGTTCTCGTCGGCCATGCAGCGCTCAGCCTTCCACTGGTAGCTGGTCTCCCTGGCGGCGCGGACGCAGCGGGAGGACAGGTTCCCACCGGCGGCGCCCCGCTTCTTCTCATTCAGGTAGAGCTCTACCACCTTCAGGCAGACGTCGTCGCTCACGAGGTGGTGCAACTGGCAGGAGGAAAGCAGGTGGTGCGGCCACCCTGCCTCCTGCAGGAGCCCCCATCTCACCCACGGAGGAAGTTGGCAAAGGCCAGAAACAAGTCAGGATGGAGACTGCATGACACAGGGATGAAGACCAGGATCCTGACAGGCTGTGTGCAGGCCAGGGCAGACCAGATCAAAACCATACCAGACCAGACCAAGTCAGACCAGACCAAACCAAAACAGACACGACCAGATCAAACCAGACCAAATCAGACCAAACCAGACCAGACCAGATCAGACCAGATCAGACCAGACCAGACCAGACCAGACCAGATCAGACCAAACCAGATCAAACCAAAACCAACCAAACCAGACCAGACCAAATCAGACCAAACCAAAACCAAACCAAACCAGAGCAAAATCAGACCAGACCAAACCAGACCAAATCAAAACCAAACCAAAGCAGACCAGATCAGATCAGACCAGACCAGACCAAAATCAGACCAGACCAGACCAAATCAAAACCAAACCAGATCAGACCAGACCAAATCAAAACCAAACCAGACCAATCAGACCAAATAAGACCAAATCAAAACCAGACCAGACCAGACCAGATCAGACCAGACCAGACCAAACCAAAATCCAACCAGACCAGACCAGATCAGGCCAGACCATACCAAAACCAGACCAGACCAGGCCAGACCAGGTCAGACCAAAACTAGACCAGACCAGACCTGAACAAAACAGACCAGGCCAGATCAGACCAAGCCAGACCAGCAAACCCTGCGTGTGTGTGAGAAACACATAGAAAAGACACTAAAAAAAATATTCCAAAGCAAACCCAGGAATGAGCTGAAGGTGGTATGAGTGCAGGCTGTTCCTTTCCCCTAAATGCTTGGATGTAAATACACTGCTACTCCTTTCACCTTTGCCCTGAAGAAGGAAGGAATGGAAACAGCAGGGGTTGTGGGGCAGACAAGGCTGGTGTGAAACACCCGCTTGCACAGCCCAGGCCCTGGTCAGGGGACCACACTGCCTGGGGGTTCCGTGTGCAGCTTTGGTGAATGGATACAATACCACCTGGATACGCACAGGTTTAAGAAAGCACCTGGCACACAGCAGGTGCCCACTGAATGCCTATTGCTACTGCTAAAAAACAGCAATGCTAATTTTTAAGATAAAGGGAGGCAGAGTCCAGACATGGCCTCGAGGCAGGTTACAAACAGGATGGAGGGGCCCGCAGTGAGCACCTGGCCCAGTGAGCTACAGGTGGGGTTTGGCGAGGCCACAGCCAGGAGAGCAGGGCAGCACGAGGCTCTGACTACGGCTCCAGCCAGACAGCCCATTTTCATTGCTTTAAAAGGTTCTAGAGGAGAGGTTTATGGAAGTGGGAGATTCTTTTAAAACATTAATCAATGCTTTCCATAAACCATCTGGTCAATCTCCTGGTGCCACAAGCAAGGCTGCTGTCCCCAAAGCCATGGCCCATGAGGGTGCCCGGCCTGGGAGGGCAGACTGCCAGCCCCTGGCATCCCCCTCATCGCTGCCCCCACACCGTGCGCTGGGCCCTGGGCGTCCTCTCTCCAGGCTGCCCCACTCGTGTCTCCCTCACCCGGGGAGCGGCCACTGCTGTGGACGGTGATGGGCAGGGACCTGTTTCGGGCACACAGAGGGAAAGTGGAGGAGGCTGAAGTGACAGTGTCGGAACGCAGCTGTGGGTTTCATGAAGTCCTTGTGGCCAGACATACAAACCCTCCCAGTCACCAACAAGGCAGACTTGATGGAAACAGGCACAAACACCGTGGACGGCTTTCCAAGAGAAAAGATGTCCCAATGGCCATGAAAGGACAAGGCCCCAACCACACACATGACCATCAGGAAAATTTAATGTGAGCCCACCGAGATTCGAACAGCTCCCAGCTGATGGAGAGACGCCCCTAAGCCCCAGGGAGGACACAGAGTGCGGCCTGGCACAGCACTGGTAAGAGTGACCCAGGACACTGAAAGTATCCATCAGTGGGACACACCTCTCTCTGCCTTACCCCAAGGGCAGCAGCAGAAATGTACATGGACGGCCACGAGGCACACCCACGGGGCGCCACCCATGCCTGTCCTCAGGAGACAGGTGGACGGAGTGGGGGTCGTTCCTGGGAATCCTTGGCTGGTTGATCTCAACACAGGAATCTCACAGAATGACACTCCCAGGATGCAGCCGGGCACTGTTTGCTTCTGTGAACACACGGCTCAAGACCAGGGATCTACCTCTGTGTAGAAATCAGGGCTGTGATGCCGGGTGCAGTGGCTCACACCTGCAATCCCAGCACTTTGGGAGGCAGAGGCAGGCGGATCACCTGAGGTCAGGAGTTCAAGACCAGCCTGGCCAACATGGTTAAACCCCTCCTCTACTAAAAATACAAAAATTAGCCGGGTGTGGTGGTGAGCACCTGTAATCCCAGCTACTTAAGAGGCTGAGGCAGGAGCATTGCTTGAACCCAAGAGGCAGAGGTTGCTGTGAGCTGAGATCGTGCCACTGCACTCCAGCCTGGGTGACAAGAGCAAAACTGTCTCAAAAAAAAGAAAAAAAAGAAGAAGAAGAAATCAGGGTTGTGAGTGTCCATGGGTGGCAGGTGGCTGGGTGGGGACACAGGGGCAGGGGTTCTTTTGATGAAACCCCACCCATCTGCCCCCTTCAAATTTGGGGACTTTTCTGCGTGTGTGTTTTACTTGCATTAAGCAGTCTTTAAAACCTGGAAGGAAACATCCTGTCTGAAATGCTTCTTGTGACTGTGTCTGGGTGGGAGAGTAATGGCATTATTTTTCTTCCAGCTTTTTTCCCGCTTTATGATGAACAGCCTCACTGGGTGACCAGGAAACGGAGGTCACCATGAACAATGACTCTGGCAGAAACCAAGCAGGACCCACGTCCTGGAACCACACCCAGCTCGTCTGGGATGTCTGCTGTTTATGTTTACGTGACTGGTTTCCTTGCGTTGACATTCAGCAGGGGCTGGGTTTTTGCTACTACTAGAACCAACACGGATGAACACCACTACTCCCACCCTCCCCCAGGATAAGTGGGTTAAGGTTTTTTCCATGTTGTCAATTTATCCTCAAGAACGGTTTGTCAACAGGAACTCAGAACAAAAACCTGTACACAAATATTCAGAGCAGTAGTGCTCACAATCTCTGTAAGGCAGCCACAGCCGAGATGGAGAAATGAAATGTAGCTACCCATGCAACTGACTACTACAGAGCCATAAATAGGAATGAAGCACGAGGGAAATCCAGAAGCAGAAAGCAGATGACTGGATGTCAGGGGCTTGGGGCGGGGGAATGGGGAGTGGCTGCTGATGGGGATGGGGTCTCCTTTTGGAAAGATGAAATGTTCTGGAACTAGACAGAGGTGGTGGTTGCACAATATTGTGAATGTACTAAATGTTACCAAACTGAACATCAAAATGGGTAATTTCACGTTATGTAAATTTTGTCTCGATTAAGGAAAAACAGGATAGGTTTGCTGTGCCGACCACGGGCCCCCTTCCCAGGTGGGAGTGAAATGACGGCAGAACCATTTCCAGCGTCCTCAGGGGCGGCCCCGCCCTGGCCCGGCTCACCTGCCGCGCGATGTTCTGCACCAGCTTGTCCATGGTGAAGCCCACATAGGCATGGATGGTGAACATCTCGCGCAGGGTGTCCTCGTACTGCGTGGGGTCGATGCTGCCCTCCAGCAGGCTCCGCACCATGTCCAGGAAGGCTGGGTAGTACTCCTCCAGCTCCACTTCACCTGTGGAGACACGCAGCTTCATCCACATGCCTCCTGGAGTGCACAAAGCCACACAGGCCAAGCTCTGGCACCACAGAGCCCCAACAAATGCCCCCGTGGGGCCCAGCGGCCCTCACCCGCCACCCCTGGGGCAAATCTGGGAGTCATCAGGAAACCCAAGTAGCTGGCGTTCACTGCCACCCTCCCTGAGGCTGCCTAATCTGGCCGGCAACCCAGGGATGGCACAGAGAGTGCTGTGGAGCCAGGCATGGTGGCCCGTGCCTGTAATCCCAGCGCTTTGGGAGGCCGAGGCAGCTGGATCACCTGAGTTCAGGAGTTTGAGACCGTTGGCTAACATGGTGAAAACCTGTCTCTATTAAAAATATAAAAAATTGGGCCGGGCGCAGTGCCTCACGCCTGTAATCCCATCACTTTGGGAGCCTGAGGCAGGTGGATCACAAGGTCAGGAGTTTAAGACCAGCCTGGCCAAGATGGTGAAACCCCGTCTCCACTAAAAATACAAAAAAAATTAGCCGGACATGGTGGCGGGTGCCTGTAATCCCAGCTACTCAGAAGCTGAGACAGAGAATTGCTTGAACCTGGGAGGCAGAGGCTGCAGTGAGATCACACCACTGCACTCCAGCCTGGGCAATAGAGCAAGACTCCATTTCAAAAAAGAAATACAAAAAATTAGCTAGGCATGGTGGCGAGCGCCTGTAATCCCAGCTACTTCGAAGGCTAAGGCAGGAGAACCACTTGAACCCAGGATAGTGGAGGTTGCAGTGAGCCGAGATCCCGCCACTATACTCCAGCCTGCACAACAGCTGGGCCGCGACGGCTCCACGAGAGGGCCCATGAGAAACAAAGGTTCCCCGGTCAGGAGAGGGTGCTACACCCAGGACAGGTGCCAGTGCCGGTGGAGCCTGGGCGAAGGGTACCTGAGACCTCTGTCTTATGCTGGCAACTTCCTGTTTGCAATTTCCCATCTGAAATCACAGAATTCTCTTAAAATGAAAAGCCAGGAAGAAAAGTAACAGGACATGTCAGATCATGAGCTGCGACCCCAAACCCCAGGCACCCCCCGGGGCCTCCGGCAGGCTTCGGAGCCTTACTGGGCTGCTTCAGCCGCAGCTCCATGGCGGGGTCGCTGCCCTTCTCCCTGCGGCCCTCACACAGCAGCTTCTCCCGTTCCTTCTCGGTCCGATACTCCAGGAGCTGCTTCTGCGCCTGGCGGTAGATCTTCAGCAGCCTGGAGCACAGGGTCTGGTGCAGGCGCAGGAAGAAGTACCAGTTGTTGTTGGCAAAGAAGAGGCTGTAGACGTCGTCCAGAGGCTTGTGTGGCGGTGGGGGTGGCGGGGGTGGCTGCTCAGTGGCCGGGGCATCCCCAAAGGCCCCCTTCTCCTCTGGGGGGCTACTGTGGGGTCCTGGCGCCGGCTTCTTCCGTTCGCTGGGGTCTGTGCTCTGCCCCTGGGGGCTGTCCCGGTCCTCGTCAGCTGACTCCTCAGAGGCCCCCAGGTCCAGCTGCTGAGAGAAGAAGAGGCTGGGCACGAACTGGTGCAGCAGCTGGTGGATGGTGCCCTGGTCCTCCTTCTGGATGGCCGGCTGCCGCTTCACGTAGTAGCTGATGAGCGCTGCTGCATCCTCCAGGATCTGTCGGTCCTCGTACACGAAGATGAGGTGTGGCTCGCTAGAGGGGGCGCTGCGGCCCTCCGAGTGCTGCTCCTGGTGCTGTGGGGGAAAGGGCGGCCATGAGACGGAAAGCCATCCAGCACCCAGAGGACCCCCCGTGCCCGTTCACAAGTCGCTGTTAACTGGGCCACCAAGGTGGACGAGCGCTGCCCGGAGCAGGATGGGCGGCCAACGTCGGGGAGAGGCAGGGCCTGGGGGGCAGGTCGCTTGCCTCAACCTCCTGTGCAGCCCCACGTGCCCCTGGTCCCCTCTCCGGAAGCAAGGCAGACCCAAGTCATCCCGGGACCCAGTCGGAGGAGCCGAGAGGATTCTGAGATGTGGGGCAGGGTTCACAGGGGGTCTGACAGCGTCAAGCCTGGGTCTGTCGCTCAGCCCAGCTCTAGGGCAGAATGGGGGCCCTGTGGCTCAGCATGGGGAAACCTCTGAGGCCGACCTCCTCCTACTGACAGCAACGGTGGCGCCTGATTCCAGCTTGACTGGGGCTGCCCATACCATGCTATCGATGAGGTCAAGGAGGCACAGGGTGAGCTGTGACCTCTCTGCCGCTGCCCTCCATCTACTACCCAGGAGGCCTGCAACTGCTCACATCTGAAGCCCTGCACGCCCACCGTCCCCAAGTCCCCACCTCCGCTGCTGTCACCCGCCACCCCTGCACGTGCTTGCTACCACCGTCATGTCACCAGCCCTCCCACCAGCTCCCACCAGCCTGCTCCAACCGTTCTCCTCACTGGGTCCAGGGCGATTTGGCCCACAGGAGCATGGTCACCTCAACTAACACTCCTCAGGCACTGCCCCTCAGAAGATGCCAGCCCTTGGGGTGCCCCTCCATAGCCCCTCCAGCCTCACGGCCCCCAGGCTCCTTCCTGCGATGCTCCAGGGCGCTGAGCTCCCTCCTGTGTGTGCAGGGCCTTTGCACATGCCCATTTGCTCTCATGCCCTGGAAAACGCTGTCCCAGGCTCACCCCTCCCCTTGGTCTTTATCCAGATCACGACTTTCATTCCCTCACACCGTTAAGACAATCACCCCTTCCTCCAGCCTCCCACACCACCGTCCTGGCACCCAGTGCCTCTGCTGGGCGGCCCCAACCCCTCAGGGAGGGAGGCAGGGAGGCAGACACACTGGGGCTCTTGGGGAAAGTGAGCGTGGACGCCATCTCTGCAGGCTCCCAGGGGAAGGACCAGGTCTCCCAGCAGCCTGAGGTTTCCCTTCCTCCTCCCCTGCAGGGCAGCATAGAGGCTGGTGGGGCCAAGCACGCTGAGCTGGTTCCTAGGAGTCTGCACGCTCAGCCCTGTTCCGGGCTCTTCAGTGTGACCTCCGCCCTCTGACCGCTTCCTAAGTCCCCCAGGTCTCATTTATGCCATAAACACTGAAATTCCTTTACAGTGCCCTCTGAAGCACGACCCCCACGTCTGTGACCCGTAACCATGCTTTGTAAACTGTGTGATGGAGACTCATCAAGGACCTGCATGTGCAGAGATCTGTCAGGCCAGGGGGCCAACCTTGGTGCCCCTTGCCTCGTCAGCCCCAGCCCCAGGGAGGGACCCAGGAACTCGGGGTCTCATTGGTGGATTTCCAGGGCTACTTCATCATCTGCACTTTGCAGACACTACAGACCCACAGAACCTATGCGGGGTCTTGGGCTTGGGGATCCGCCGAGGACTAGAGTGAGGAAGCCAGAGCGGCTGTGGGTAGGCCTGGGGCGAGGGTGGCCCATGGGGAGGGAGGTGGGAGGGAAGGGGGTCCCCACAGTCCCACAGGCTCTGGGAGAGGCCTTGGGCCAGCAGCCTGGCTCCTGTGGATTCCGTTTCTATGTTGTAAAAGGAGCGACCGCTCACTGTGCAGTGACAGGAGCAAGACACCAAATCAGGTGAGGCACCGCCCCCTGCCCAGGTGGGCACCAGGCTGACAATGCAGCCCGTGCCATGATCTGGGCACTGCCTGGGGAGCAGCGTGCCCTCCCCAGCCACCTCTTCAGAGTGTCCAAGGACCTTCCCGACAGCTGGCTGTCACTATGCCCAGCACCCTGCCAAGCTTCCCCCTTCAGGATCCTGCAGACAGGCACTCCCTACGCACAGCCACTAACAGGCCCAGTTCCTGGCAACCTGAGGGTCCCGCTGGCCTTGGTTCTGTAACTCAGGCCTTGTGAGCCTGCAGCGAGGACATGCAGCCGAAAGCCTTGAACCCACTGACTCAGAGCCCTGGCCCCCTGCAACCAGCCCAGGCAAATGCAACCTCTTGTGCCTCGGTTTCCCCACTGGTAAAATCAGAATAATGCTGTAGCAGAGTCAGGTTCAGGAGTGAGGTCAGATGATATATGACTCCTTCTGCATTGCTAACACCGCTGCCCAACACAGTCGGCAAGAAAGAAATGAAGGCTGCTGCCACCTGCCATCTAAGCTGGAGTCCGTCACTGCCCCACAGGAGGGACGGAGACTTCTCTAGACAACGGCAAAGTTGGCCAGGCACGGTGGCTCACGCCTGTAATCCCAGCACTTTGGGAGGCCGAGGCGGGTGGATCACAAGGTGAGGAGTTCAAGACCAGCCTGGCCAATATGGTGAAACCCTGTCTCTACTAAAAATACAAAAATTAGCCAGGTGTGGTGGCACGTGCCTATAGTCCCAGCTACTTGGGAGGCTGAGGCAGGAGAATCGCTTGAACCAGGGAGGTGGAGGTTACAGTGAGCTGAGATCGCACCACTGCACTCCAGCCTGGGCGACAGAGCGGGCGAGACTCTGCCTCTAAACAAACAGACAGACAATGGCAGAGTTGCTGGTTCTCCTAGGGCAGGCCGCAGGCTGGGCATCACAGAGACATGAACTCTCGCCTTGACACAGCCCTGAAAGGGCAATGCCACTACCCCACCTAAGCACCAGGGAACTAGAGGCACAGACCTGGCGGTCGGGAGAGCCAGGACCCCACCCCCGCCAGCCGGCAGGGCTAGGGAAGGCTGTACCTCGTCATAGACGCTCTCAATCTCGTTGAGCAAGCTCTTGGAGCGCAGGGCCTTGGTGTCGTTCTGCTTGAAGTTCACAGCCTGGTGGTCGAGGGACTTGAGGTACGCCTTCTCATACTGCTCCCGCCAGATCTTGTTGAAGCCCTGCTGGGCCTCCCGCCACTCCTCCTCCTTGGCCTTCAGCCTGTGGGGAGAAGAGGTGTCAGCACCAGGGACAAGCCAGGGTATCCTCCCTGAAGCATCCTGGGGCTGGCCTGTCTTCCTCTGGGACTTGACTGGGGGCCCAGGATCCAAGCCCAGCCAGCTCCCAGCCTAGTCTATGCAGTGGGCTCTGTGCATGTCAGAGGAAGGGCGTGATGGCCTCACGGAGCCAATGTGGCCGGCTTCCCGGTTCCTCCGCCTCCTCCCAGGCACCCAGCACTCTCCGCATGGCTGCTAGCTCAGCCACTCAGGTCCCTTGCTCAGCTGTGAGTCCCAAGAGGAGAGGGACTGGGTCTGCCTCACTCAGCTGCGCAACCCCAGGGCCAAGCATTGCACCTGCCTTAAAGTGGTCACTTGATAAATACCTGTTCATGGCCGGGCGCGGTGGCTCAAGCCTGTAATCCCAGCACTTTGGGAGGCCGAGACGGGCGGATCACGAGGTCAGGAGATCGAGACCATCCTGGCTAACACGGTGAAACCCCGTCTCTACTAAAAATACAAAAAAACTAGCCGGGCGAGGTGGCGGGCGCCTGTAGTCCCAGCTACTCAGGAGGCTGAGGCAGGAGAATGGCGTGAACCCCGGAGGCGGAGCTTGCAGTGAGCTGAGATCCGGCCACTGCAGTCCAGCCCGGGTTACAGAGCAAGACTCCGTCTCAAAAAAAAAAAAAAAAAAAAAAAAAAAAGATAAATACCGGTTCACTAGCACCGGATGGTGTCCGAGATGCAGCATTAAATAAAATGCAAGCCACAGTGTAGTGGTTGCATCTGACTCTTAAAGCAGTTTAGACGTCTAGAAGTGATTATGTGCAAGGTGGAAAGTCCTAGAAGGTCACAGTGCTCTCCTCTCAGGAGTGGGAGACTGGGAAATACAAGAAGCCAGCCCTAGGCCTGAGACCTCCCCTGGAGATTACCCCTGTTGACAAACAGCACTAACGAGCTCTCCAGGGGCTCCCTGTGGCAGGGAAGGGAAGGGAAGGGAAGGCGGGATGCCGCAGGGCACCTTTTCAGGACAACAGGGACAGCGGTGACGGGGTTCTTCTTGAGGCTCTCGATGATCTCCGGGGCCTTGTCGCCATAGATGCGATAGATGGCACGGCGCTGGATCACCTCCGACGTGCCTCCGAGGGAGTCGTCCAGCCGGAACTTCTCCTGGTCTTCTGGCGCCATCCGAGAGAGCTTCTTCTGCACGCTTTCCAACACGCGGATCGTGGCCAGGTTCGTCTCCAGGACAACGTCTAACTATGGAAAGGAAGGCAGGAAGGGGTCAGCCACTGGGGAACTCAAGAGGCCTCAGGGAGGGGCCTGGGACCTCAGAGAGCAGAGGATTTTTTTTGGGGGGGGTGTGTGTGTGTAGGAGACAGGGTCTTGCTCTGTCACCCAGACTGAAGTGCTGTGGCACAATCACAGCTCACTGCAGCCTCAACCTCCTGGGCTCAAACGATCCTCCCACCTTGGCTTCCCAAGTAGCTAGGAATATAGGTGTGCACCACCATGCCTGGCTAATTAAAAAATTTATGGCCCGGTGCGGTGGCTCACGCCTGTAATCCTGGCACTTTGGGAGGCTGAGGCAGGCAGATCACAAGGTCAGGAGTTCGAGACCAGCCTGATCAACATGGTGAATCCCCGTCTCTACTAAAAATACAAAAATTAGCCAGGAATGGTGGCGTGTCTGTAATCCCAGCTACTCAGGAGGATCGCTTGAGGTCAGGAGTGTGAGACCAGCCTGGGGAACATAGCGAGGCCTCATCTCTACAAAAAAAGTTAAAAAAAAAACAACAACCTGGGCATGGTAGTGTGCACCTGTGGTTCCAATTACAAAGGAGGCTGAGGTGGGAGGATCATTTGACCCTGGGAGGTCAAGGCAGCAGTGATCCATGATCGTGCCACTGCACTTTCAGCCTGGGAGACAGAGCAAGCAAAATAAATAAATAAATAAAAGTTTCTTTAACGTAATTTAAATTTATTTTTATTTTATTGCCCAGGGTGGAGTGCAGTGGCTCGATCTCGGCCTCTGCACTGCAGCCTCGGCCTCTCTGGCTCAAGCAATTCTCCTGCCTCAGCCTCCCCAGTAGCTGGGATTACAGGCACCTGCCACAATGCCCGGCTAATTTTTGTATTTTTGGTAGAGATGAGGTTTCACCATGTTGCCCAGGCTAGTCTCAAACTCCTGAGCTCAAATGATCCACCTGCCTTGGCCTCCCAAAGTGCTGGGATTACAGGTGTGTGCCACCACACCCAGTCCAAACAAAATTTTTAAACAGAAAAAAAGAGTGCCATCTGGTAGCCAGCCCAGAGGCCAGCAAGACCCCGCAGGAAGCTTCCAGGAGCTGCTGGAATGTGCTGCAATCCCTGCTTCTAAAAGGAGACTGGCACAGTGGAGGAGGATCAGGACGCATGTCCTGTGGAGAAGGGGGACAGGCATGTGCCGGGGGGCCCGGCCACAGCAGCACACACACCTCGAAGCGCTCGTCCTCACAGCGGTGAAGTTGCTCCTCGTACGGTGTCTTCTTAGAGCTGACGAAGGTGGAGTCCTCAGACCAGGAGGGGAAGGAGACCCAGGTGTCATTCAGTACCTGCATCGAGAGGAAATGCCATGAACGGCGCTGCATGCCCCAGGAGCCAAGATTTGCTGTTAGCCAGTGTAGAAAGTACCAAGATATATAATACAATCCTGATTATATGATAGGCAACTGCCTTATACAAATGGGAAGATGAATCAAGTTTTTAAGGGAAAACATGACTTTGGTCAAGTGAACACTCCCTTGGTATCCTGGGAGATTGGTTCCAGAACCACCCCTGGAGACCCAAATCCACAGATACTCAAGTCCCTGATGTCAAATGGAATCCTATTTGCATATAACCTATGCAAAACCATCTCTAGAATACTTATACCTAATGCAATGTAAATGCTGTGTAGATCATTGTTACACTGCATTCTTAAAATGTGGATTACGCTTTATTGCTGTACTGTCATTTTTTGGTTTCTCTCTCCCCACATATTTTCAATCCATGGTTAGTTGAAACCACAGATGAGGAACTTGCAGATATGGAGGGCTGATTTCATTTCAGACATTGGTAAATTCTCTCTGCAAAGGGTCAGAGAGCAACTATCTCAGACTTTGCAGGCCATCCTGGATGAATACTCAACTCTGCCTTTGTGGTGAGAAAAGCAGCCACAGGCAATATGTAAATGAATGGTTGTGTCTGTGTGCCAATAAAACTTTATTTACAAACACAGGCAGTGGGCCAGGGCCCATGGGCCAGAGTTTGCTGACCCCTGCACTATATCCTGGAATCCAGCAGGTATTCTTGAACTTGGACATGCAGTAATCGTCTGTCCACGAACCCTGGAGAAGTGTCCAATGGTCAAGCTAAACAGAAACACACTGAGGTCAGTGAGCCCGGGACGGAGCAGAATCATGGCAGCAATAAACCTAAGTCAAATAACAGATGAATAAGCTGAACTCCACATTATCCCTGACACTCTGTGTTTTGCCAAAACTACCAGCAGGGTACAACACTGTTGTCTCTGCTCAGGTGGTTTTGCTGGGCCACATCCCAGCACCACCCACAACCCAACATTCAGGAGGGCTGAGCACACAGCATTTCATTCAAAACGGGGGTATTGGGTGTTTGCTGGGGAGGGGTGGGGGATGCACCGTGTCAGCGAGCATGTGAGCCCCAGGGAGCGCTACCTCCTTGCAGATGGCTGTCCTCCCGCTGCACTTGGGCTGCTGGTAGGTTTTGGGGAGTGCCCGGTAGCTGGATCCTATGCGCTTGCAAGATGCATAGTCGATTTCCCGGCTTATCCCGTCCCCGGATCTGTCGCTCATGGGTGGCGCGAAGGACAGTTCTTTTACCCCTAGGAAGGACTTGAACTGTGCAAACAGCTCTGGAAATTTCCTTCAAAGATAAAGAAAAATGGTAACTGGTCATCCCTGGGACCTTCTGAGAGGGATCTGGAGATTTTAGAATGGCTTCATGTGGACATTACAGCTTAAACAGAGTCAGAATTCAACATCATGGACACAAATGAGAGGCGGAAGAATCCAATACACAGGAAGTCACTGCAAGTCCCGAGGTATGTGAATGAATGGGCCTCCCACCCCTCTGTCACACACCAGGTCCCTTCCTGTGCCTACTGACCCCATACTCACAGGGAGGCTTTGAAATACACCAGAAAAGATGACTTGACCTGGCAGAAGCTGGAGCCCATGATGTTCCCTGACTGGAAGAGGCCAGGCTTGAGGCCAGGGAGCGGCAAGCCACAGCCAGTCTGCCCATTGCCTGTGTTTTGTTTGGTTTGGTATTTTTTTTTTTTTTTTTTTTAGAGACAGTGTCTCACTCTGTTGCCCAGGCTCAAGGGCAGTGGCATGATCTCAGCTCACTGCAACCTCAAACTCCTGGGCTCAAGAGATCCTCCCACCTCAGCCTCCTCAATAGCTGGGACCACAGGCATGTGCCACTACGCCCAGCTAATTTCTTTTGTTTTTTTTTTTGAGACAGAGTTTCACTCGTCGCCCAGACTGGGGTGCAAGGGCACAATCTCGACTCACTGAAACCTCCACCTCCTGCGTTCAAGCTATTCTCCTGTCTCAGCCTTCTGAGTATCTGGGATTACAGGCATGCACCACCACGCCTGGCTAAATTTTGTATTTTTAGTGGAGACGGGGTTTCACCATGTTGGTCAGGCTGGTCTCAAACTCCTGACCTCCAGAGATTTGCCCATCTCGGCCTCCCAAAGTGCTAGGATTATAGGTGTGAGCCACCATGCCCGGCCAATTTTTAAAATTTTTGTAGAGATGGGGTCTTGCTATGTTGTCCAAGCTGGTCTTGAACTCCTGGCCTCAAGTGATCCCTTTCACCTCAACCTCCCAAAGTGCTCGGGTGACAGGAGTGAGCCACCATGCCCAGCCATCCCACTGTAAATAAAGTTTCACTGGCCCACAGTCACGTCCACTTGTGTACGCACTGCCTGTGGCCTGCACAAGAGAGGTATGAGTCATCTCCACACAGCCCGTCTGGTCCCTCAGAGATCAAGCCTGCCTATCTCTGATCTACAGTCTTCCCCTCTCACGAGGGAGACTCCTCTCTGTGAACCCCTCTCTGGACACAGGCTTGAAAGTCATCAGGTCATGGCTGTGGTCGACGATAGGAAGGCTTTAATGCAAACGACTCTACAATGCCAACTGGATTTCTGTTTAAAACAGTATCAGATCTGGTGGTGTGTGCCTGGAATCCCAGCTACTCAGGAGGCCAAGATGGGAAAAGATCGCTTCAGCTCAAGAGTTTGAGACCAGCCTGGGCAACACAGCGGGACCCCGTCTCTAAGCAGTAACATCAGATCCTACAAAAAAAAAAGGTGCAGTTACTTTGCTGGTGCCACAATCCTGCAGTGACCCAGCCACCCAGCCCACCCTCACATAATGATGCCCCCCTCATTGATGTGGCCTCCGTCGTGCCGCGTATTTAAGAACCCTATGCCAACTGTGCTCACAAGGAAAACCCACAAGCCAATGGAAACGTAGGGAGGAAAGATACCGACGAAAACGCTGCAGAGACACCTGAGGCTACTGCTGGGATAAACACAAATCAGGATCGCTAGAAGGGAATGCTGAACCCAGTTCACCCTGGCTGCCATGTGGCTGCCAGCTGCGAGGGGCAGTTCCCTGGGCCGTGTTCAGCCGCCCAGCCCAGCTGAGCACCTGACTGCAGGTGGAACACGCAGAGGAATGCCACGTGGTGGTGAATGTTCCTAACCCAACCAAGCATTGTGTCAAGAACACGCAGAGGTCCGCTTCCATTCCCGACCTTGCTCCATACAGACCCTTCCCCTAACGCCCTTCCCCGTATGAGTCTCTACTGCCGAAACATGGAAACAAGAACAGCTGACTGTCCCAGCACTGACCATCTGCTCAGCACCTTGCCTTTCAGATTCTCGCCTTTCATGTTCCTTTTGTCTTCCCCTCTAACCTCCTGACAAACCCAGGAGGGAGGTATGGCCATTTTACAAAGACACTGAGGCTCGCTTGGCTAGTAGGAAGCTGAGTCCCAATTCCAACCCGGGGTGGTCGTGTGCCCGCTGGGCGCAGGTGCCAACACCAGCTCCACACACAGTCCCTGGGGGCCCCTTGTCCCAGGTGAGACCCAGGCTCAGAGAGTGCTGGATTCTGAGCCCAGTGGAGGCGACTCAAGGTGAATGTGCACTCCACGTCCATAGAAAAGGCCCACCCGTGTGCCCACCACCCACGTCACAAACAGACCCCAGGAGTCCCTGTTTTGGCTGAGACTAGAGTAACACCATCCTGCTCCGGGCTGTTCTTCAGGGCGGTTACAGACCTTCGGCAGCCCAAGAAAGAAAAACCACTGAAAAGATCACCCCAACACGTGCATGCCCGGGACCACCAGGGAAAGGCCTTCTGATGAGCTCAGCTTGGCCCACGCGGGTCGTAGCCTCAGGAGCATTTGATGTCAATGCCACTGATAGGGAGGACTAGAGACAAATGTCCATCGTTAGAGACCCTGGTAAGGGACAGTCGCTTAAAAATGAGGACATGGGTTCACATCTGATGCTGAAACACTTCCAAGAAATGCTGAGTTAAAAAAAAAAAAAACACAAAAGACATCGAAGCCCAGCCTGACAGCACGCACCTGTTTACGCTACGCCCAGCAGCCACTGTGCGCAGAAAGCAGAGAACGTGCAAAGGGCTGGCTTTGAGGCTGGAGCACCCCGGCTGCCACCTACAGCACGCCAAGCTCACCTATGAGTGCTTGTCTAGGGTAAGTCAGAGGGATTTGATCTGAGCCTCAGTTTCCTTATATATTTTTTTGAGACAGGGTCTCACGCTGTCACCCAAGCTGAGTGCAGTGGTGAGATCAGGGCTCTGCCAAAACTCAAGTGATCCAGCCACCTCAGCCTCCCAAGTAGCTACAGGTACACGCCACCACTTCTGGCTAGTTTTTGACGAGGTCTCACTATGTTGCCCAGGCTGGTTGAGTTTTTTTGTTTTGAGACAGCTTGCTCTGTCGCCCAGGCTGGAGTGCAGTGGTGCAATCTCGGCTCACTGCAACCTCTGCTTCCTGGGTTCAAGCAATTCTCCTGTCTCAGCATCCCGAGTAGCTGGGACTACAGGCACAGGCCACCACGTCTGGCTAATTTTTTTTTATTTTTAGTAGAGATGGGGTTTCACCATACTGGTTACGCTGGTCTTGAACTCCTGACCTCAGGTGATCCACCCGCCTCGGCCTCTCATAGTGCTAGGATTACAGGCGTGAGCTACTGCGCCAGGCCGTGGTCTTAAACTCCTGGATGCAAGTGATCCTTCCCCCTTGGCCTCCCGAAGTGCTGGGATCATAGGCATGAGCCACCATGCCTGGCCCCTCACCTTTAAAATAACTAGGAACTGTATTGAAATGCATCAAATATGTTTTAACTTTATGAATTACTTAAGATGCTAAAAAAAAAAAAAAAAAAAAAAAGGAGAGGACTTAATTGGTACCCTTGGGAAGATGACATGAAAGCAGCTCATCACTCGAGGCTGTGACTAGGGAGGAATCGAGACTGTAGTCAAGCAGCTATCCTGGGCCACGGCGATCCTCCTATGCATCCCCAAATGAGTGAGCAAACCTGGGAGGCTAATACCACAGAAATAACAGGGACAGGGACAGGTAGAGGGGCATAAGGACAGAAATTGTAAGGACTAGAATTGGAGGGAACCAGAGGTGAGACGTATTAGAAAACAAAACCCAGGGCCTGGGCACCATGGCTCACACTTGTAATCCCAGCATTTTGGGAGGCCGAGGCAGGCGGATCACTTGAGGCCAGGAGTTGGAGAGCAGTCTGGCCAAATGGCAAAACTCCGTCTCTACTAAAAATACAAAAATTAGCCGGGCGTGGTGGCAGGCGCCTGTAGTCCCAGCTACTCGGGAGGCTGAGGCAGGAGAGGCACCTGAACCCAGGAGGCGGAGGTTGCAGTGAGGCGAGATCGCACCATTGCACTGCAGCCTGGGCGACAGAGTGAGACTCTGTCTTGAAAAAAAAAAAGAAAGAAAGAAAGAAAAAGAAAAAGAGAGAGAGAGAGAAAGAGAGAGAGAGAAAGACAGAGAGAGAGAGGAAGGAAGGAAGGAAGGAAGGGAGGGAGGGAGGGAGGGAGGGAGGGAGGGGAGGAAGGAAACAAAACCCGGATGGGGGTGAGACTGAGCCATGTATTTGGTGCCCACCTGGGTGGCTGCACTGTCATTAGTGCAGGAGGTGGTCACTCCTGAAGTCAGGACACTCTTGCAGTGAGATGGGCAGGGACTGGAACGGTACACGGGGGGCTCCTGGAGTCTGTTTTTGAGGGGGTGGTGGGCAAATGGGTGACTGCTTAATAAAGATTCAAGTCATTTGTCGGCCATGTGGGTTCTTGGGTCTGTGCTTTATTTTACATTACATTACCATTGCTCCCAGGCCCGTCCACCCAGTCCCAGTCCCCTCCTGAGGCTGACCTGGCCACCAGGGGTTAGAAGCTGCTGTTAGACCTGACCCGCTAATGAGGCTTCCCTTTGTGCAACAGAGTAATTTTTTTTTTTTTTTGATACAGGGTCTCACTCTGTCACCCAGGCTAGAGTACACTGGCGTGATCACAGCTCACTGCAGCCTTGAACCTATTTTCCATTAGTTCCAGCCTGGGCAACAGAGCAAACTGTCTCAAAACAAACGAACGAATGTATACACACACACACACACACACACACACACACACACACACACACACACATATTTTTTAAGTTAACGCAAAAGGGCTCACACAGCACCTGTCCCCAGGGTTGATTTAACTTTTTCCCATTTAGAAGAAAAAAAAAAAAAAAAGTCCAACTTACTGCCAGCGCTCATTTAATTTTACATAAACACACTCTTTGAATCTGAAGCAAATCTGATTTTCAATGTGAAAGTAAAATATAAAAACTGTTCTTGGAGTTATTTCTAAACAGAACATCAGAATCATCTGAATCACCAGAATCGTCTATTTTGAAACAGTCAGATTCATCAAATGAATCTTTGGCAAACAACTGTTTGAGAACAATGTTAACATCAAACGTAGGAATGCTATATTTTCCAAGATTTGACATTTTCAGTGATCAAGAATTACTATATTTTGTAACTGGAAATATCACTACTAAAAGCAGAATGCTACACATAAAATGGTATCTTTTATTTCCAAAGTTGATATGAGAGCAATGCAAAAATAGTAATAAAAATGAGATGCTTCATGGCAAAGTTATCTCGAGGTAAATGCTGCAGCCGCAAGTGCCGTCAACCACTATCCTTGGAGTAAATGGGAAAAAGGTTAAGGAAGGACTGAATGGGCTGATCACGTAACATGTGCACTCCCCATGTGCGAGAACCATTGAAAAAAAGAATCATGGCCAGGCATGGCGGCTCATGCCCATAATCTCAGCACTTTGGGAGACCGAGGCAGGCAGACCGCTTGAGGTCAGGAGTTCGACACTAGCCTGGCCAACATGGCAAAACCCCACCTCTACTAAAAACACAAAAATTCGCCAGGTATGGTGGTGCACATCTGTAATCCCAGCTACTCGGGAGGATGAGGCAGGAGAATTGCTTGAACCCGGGAGGTGGAGGTTGCGGTGAGCCAAGATCGCGCCACTGCACTCCAGCCTGGGCAACAGAGCAAGACTCTGTCTTGAAAAAAAAAAAACTTCACGTGTTAATTTTTCTTGACGCTCTTCTTTTCTTTAGGTCGATCCAAGTTTGTGACTTACATCATTTCCTTCTGCCGAAAAAAACCTCTCTTTTCCTTTTATTGGTGAGATTCTGTTGTATTTGAAGGGCCCTGCAGGTAGTACCCAACTGCAGCTCTTGGGAACTCCATGTAGGTCGGTACATTCACTATCCCCATTTTACAGCAAGGAAACAGAGGCTCAGACTGCCCAAGTGACGCACCCCAGTCACAGGGCTTATGTGCAGGAAGCAACACTGGCCCCAGCTGGCTCCCAGGTCTCACACAGTGCTCACAAGCCCCCTACCCCTACTGTGCACGCTCCTGTGAGCCCAAGAGCAGACACGAGTGTACACAGTTGCTCCCAGGCCCCTCCACCCAGTCCCAGTCCCCTACTGAGGATGACCTGGCCACCAGGGGTTAGAAGCTGCTCTTAGACCTGACCCACTAATGAGGCTTCCCTTTGTGCAACAGAGGTGTTAATTTTTTTTTTTTGGATACAGGGTCTCACTCTGTCACCCAGGCTAGAGTACAGTGGCGTGATCACAGCTCACTGCAGCCTTGACCTCCCAGGTTCAAGCTATCCTTCCAGCTGAGCCTCCCAAGTAGCTGGGCCAAGAGGCGTGTGCCACCACCCCCGACTAATTTTTATATTTTTTAGCAGACAGGGTTTAGCCATGTTGCCCAGACTGGTCTCTAATTCCTGACATCAAGTGATCCACCCACCTTGGCCTCCCAAAATGTTGGGATTACAGGTGTGAGCCACCGTACCCAATCCAAGCCCGACCCAGGTGTTAGAATTTTTTTTTTTTTTTTTTTGAGACGAAGTCTCGCTCTTGTTGCCCAGGCGGAGTACAATGGCACGATCTTGGCTCACTGCAACCTCCGCCTCCTGGGTTCAAGCGATTCTCCTGCCTCAGCCTCCCAAGTAGCTGGGATTACAGGTGCCCGCCACCACGCCTGGCTAATTTTTGTATTTTTAGTAGAGATGGAGTTTCACCATGTTGGCCAGGCTTGTCTCGAACTCCTGACCTCAGGTGCTCCGCCCATCTCAGCCTCCCAAAGTGCTGAGATGAGGCATGAGCCGCTGCGCCTGGCCCAAGTGTTAGAATTTAAAAAAGTATTTAACAGGTGAATCTCCAGGGAATTATGCCGGGGGGGCAAAAAAAAAGTTTCTCCCAGAGGGTTCCTCCTGTACAGTTCCGTTACTGTAACATTAGTGTCTAGAGAACAGATAAGTGGCTGCCAGGGGTTTGAACAGACTCCAGCTGAGGCAGGGTTTTGGGATGGAGATGAAAGGTCAAGGCCAGAAGAACCCTGACAGTCCCGGAGCTATTCAGGATCCTCACTGCAACAAATACACAACCCTTCACAGTGAGAAAGTTGTATAAAAACACACACACCAGACGTGTACGAGTAACACGGAGAGTCTGGAAAGATCGGGGGGTTGTGTGAGAGTCAATACAGGGAGTCCTCACTTAACATCATCAACAGGTTTTAGGAAGCTGTGACTTTAAGTGAAAAGATGTGTAACAAAACCAATTTTGCCACAAGCTAATTGACACATAAACAAGAATGAAGTTCCTACAGCATATTTCTGGTCACAAAACCATCATCGAATTTCTAAAGAGAGATCGAAACACTTCTAAAATTAAACACTGAAATGAATGCAAGCCACATGTACACATAAAACAGATGAGTAAAAACAAGTAAAATAATGATTTACCCAGTTATCCCAATTCAGGGTCTTGGGTGGCCGGACCCCATCCCAGCAGCTCAGAGCACCAGGGGGGCACCCACCCTGGACAGGACGCCAGCTCACCGCAGGGCGCTCACCCCGCCACACTCACTCAGGCTGGGGCCATGGAGACTCACCGCTTCACCTACACTTAACCTAACATGCACATCTTTGGGATGCGGGAGAAAATCCCCACAGACATGGGGAGAACGTGCAAACTCCACTCAGACCAGAAATGAATGCTTTTTTCTCATCGGTGTTACAACAGTGTTAAATGAAAAGGCATTATTCGAGGACCCTGTATTCTGGTGAGGATACTGACTACAGATGTTACTGTTAAAGGAACCAGCTGGAGGATACCCAGGTGGTGTGTCGCTCCTTACAAATGCCATGGGAATTGATAATTATCTCAATCACGTCAATTAATAAACAGGACTTTAGCAAAGCACAAAGTAACTAAAAACCAAGTAGATGGAGTTGACAGGAACAGAACCCCCATGGGGAGCCCCGGGAAGTCAGCTGCTCACCCCAGAAATGGGCTGACGAGCTGCAGGAGCTCGGAGCCAGACACCAGCTCCTGGTTGAAGAGTGCAATGCAGCGGAGGAAGTTTTCGTACACCTCCTGGCTCTTCAGCACCCGGCGCACCTGCGGAGAGAGCAGTCAGGGACCACTGTGAACCCCTGCTCCTCAGCCTCTGGGCCTGGCTCACTTGGAAGTCACCCACATGGGTGTGCGATATGGGAACCAGCTGTGTCTGTAAGTAAATGAGATCTGTGCTGCAATTCACACAGCCCATGCACCAATTCACGGCCTGTGCACACGACCTGTGCAGCGTTCACATCCCATGCATGTAATCTGTGTAGCAATTCACACAGCATGGGCACAAGAGCCATGCTGCAATTCACAGCCCATACCCGCCATCTGTGCCGCAATTCACACAGTTTGGGTACACAATCTGCACAGGAATTCACACAGTCTGTGCACGCAATCCGTGCAGCAATTCACAGTTTGTGCACACGATCTGTGCAATTCACACAGTGCATGCCATCCGTGCAGCAATTCACACAGCGTGTGCACGCAATCGTGCAGCAATTCACACAGTCCACGCGTGCGATCCATGCAATTCACAGTCTGTGAAAGCACTCTGTGCAGCAATTCAGTTTGTGCACGCAGTCCTTGCAGCAATTCACACAGCCTGTGCACGCGATCTGTGCAGCAACTCAGCCCATGGACACGGCCACCTTGTTTGCTCTGCCCACAGACCCTGGGCGGGAACCCCACGATCATCCCTGATACACAAAAAAGCTACACAGCTGCAAGGTGGCAGACGTGTATGTCTTCATACTCTGCTTGGACTCTCAGCACCCACTGTGGACTCCCGCGGACACCACATGCCTGGGCTTCAAGGTGGCCCACACTCCCTTCTGCAGTGAAAGCTGGGGGCCAGCCCATCCTCCTGGTCCCACCTGTTCCATCCTCAGAGCGCACCCACCTTACCTGCCCCCCTCCCCCAGTCCTGGGGCAGGCCCAGGGAGCATCAGCCCACCCAGCTGGACATGGCATCCCTGAGATGGAAGCCAGGGCCCACCCTCACCTTGTCAAAGAAAGAAAATTCCTGCAGAGTCCCGTACTTCCCCACCGCAGCAATGGACAGGTCTTTGGTACCACGAAGTTTCATTTTTTTCTGTGGGGAGAAATTCCATGCAGTCAACTCTGCCTCCCACCGGTGGCCTCTATCCATTGCTGTCACAGAGTCACAAGAAGGCTAAGACCGTGCTTTCCTTTGGGAACTGCCACAAGGTGCTCAGTGAGGGATAGGCAGGAGCCTCCTAGTTACCCAGGATCCCCGAGATGACACCTCTGGAGCTACCTGCCACTGCCAAATCCGGGATCTCCATCTCAGAGGGTAGGGCTTTGGGTAACAGGCAAGACTGCCACAGCATCCAAACGGCAAGGGAGATGTGCCCCTGGCTACGACAACCTCAGAATCCTCTCCCTGTTTTGTCCTGAGGGCCAAGACAGCAACAAGAAGCGGACAGGAAGAGGGTTGCACTGGGAAGACCCTGGAGAAGCCAAGTGTTGAGTCTCTGCAGGCTTTTGTCTCTAAGCTGGACTTGGACCTGAACTTGGACACACAATCATGGCAAGAAGGACAACACTGTCCATCCAGAACTATCTCCAAAGTGCCTGAAGAATAGAGATGAGCTGGGTGCAGGGGCTCACGCCTGTAATCCCAACACTTTGGGAGGCTGAGGTGGGAGGACTGTTTGAGCCCAAGAGTTTGAGACCAGCCTGGCCAACATGGTGAAACCTCATCTCTACAAAAAGGTGTGGTGGTGCACACCTGTGGTCCCAGCTACTTGGAAGGCTGAGGTGAGAGGACAGCTAGAGCCCAGAGGTCAAGGCTGACTGTGCCACTGCACTCCAGCCTGGGTGGCGGAGTGAAAGCCCATTCCCCCACCAAAGAAAGAATGATGAGGATGCCAAAAGGACACAGGAGCCAAAGCGACCCTACCGGCCAAATGTGGAACAGCATGGACATCAACACTAGAACGGATTATAACCCAGAGTCCATATCTAATATACATAACTAAATAAACGGGAGAACGAGGAAGTTCCCACCAATAGTAGAAAGCCAAGTAGTAACCGCACAAATAATGATGGAATCGGAAAACCACCACTGCAGGTGAAGGGCGTGACAGGATCTCTGCCCTCGGCTCTGCAGTGACCAACCCGAACAAATGTATATGGTGGCCTTTTCTGTGAGAGAGTCCCGAGGGTGAAAAGGAGACTGAGTGGTACACCGTGTTCCTTGGGACCTAGGGCGGGGGTAACACTCCTTCCTTCTCTTCTTCACAATAATCTCATGGGACAGGGAGAACGGATGAACAGCCACCTTAGAGGAGAGCCAACTTCCAAAGGCCCCACCACTGGTGAATCTCACACAGCCCCAGGTCCAGCCCCAAACCCCTACTGGGGCCTCTGTTCCCTGGCCACATGCTGGGAAGGCCCAATTTGCTGGGGCCCCTGCACGCGAGCACGGCTGCGCACGGCTGACAGGTACCTTGGCGGGTGCAGACACGGGGCGGAGGAGCGAGGGCCGGGAGCGCTTCCTGCTGTGCTCTGGGGTCTTGTCGTGCTCGTTCTTCTGCACACTGTGCATCTCGCATGGCCCATTTCCTGTAAACTGAGGACACACGTGGGAGGTGGTCAGCACCGGAGACATGGCTGGGCCCATGCACCAGAGTATGCAGAGCTGCTTCCGGCTCAGCCCACAGCCCGGTGGGCACTGGTGGCCACAGGCACCAGGCCAGATGCTCCGTCAGTGCGTGAGGTGACTCCAGCAAGACACTCACATTCCAAGGTAACCGAATCATCACAGACTAACACTGCCAGGCTGGGAGAAGGTTCCTGTGAGGCCTTCATGGGTGAGGGAGGGAGAGGGGCTAGGGGTTTCAGGAGGGAGACACCTGAGTGGGTCTTCCCATGCGGGGGCTCATGTGGCGAGCCACTGGTGGGGCACCTCGCCGCGTGCATGCCAGTGCCACAGAAACACAAGGTGCAGTGGACAGAGAAACAGGCAGCAAGGGGAAGTGGCTGATTTTCGCCAGGGCACTGGTGGGGGCCTTGGGGCCAGGTTTTGAAGTCTTTTCTATGAATGAGAAAGTGTTTCTGGGGGATGATGTCGTCACTTGCTGGGAGCAGAGTGGGGCTCGTGACTGGTTTGGGGCCTGCCTCCCAGGCTCTACGCCAGCCATCGGCTAACAGGTCAAGGATGCTTGTCCCGAGCAGGGTGCCTACAGGGTACCAATGACATTACAAAGAACTGTTTCGCAACAGTCTATTATGAACATACTGGAAGGCTGGACGGGTAGGGGACGATGGACAGACCGCAGCTTTTCTGCAGGACGTGGGCAGGGCTGGAGAGGCCCTACAAGGTTCTGTGCTACTGCGGTCACCACCTCCATCATACTCCCCCTTCCCCTGCCACCACAGGACCTGCACAAAAAGACACCTCCAAAGACCTAAAGTGGGGGTGAGGTGGACAAGTCATGGTACATCTGAACAAATCAGCCAGCAGTGATCAGATACCATGAGCTGGCTCTGGGCTGCTGTTAGAGACAGGCATACCTGAAATAAAACAAACAACAACAACAACAAAAATAAATAAGGAAAAAACCCAAAAAGCCAAGGGGCAGAACAAACAGGATGTCGTGTGTTACTCTGTAAAAAGTATTTGTTACACATGCAGAGGAAATTTCTGGAAAGATATAAGATATTTAGAAGTGCTAACCTCTGAACAGAACTGAGTCAAGGGAGAGGAAGTTTGCATTAAAAATTTGATACTCCTGCTAATACTTATTTTTTCATTAGTGTATACTATTTTTACAATAATAATAAAGACATTATTTAGCCACAATACTACTACTACTAATAAAGACTATTAAGCCACAGCCAAGACTCAGAAAAATTAAACTTATTTGGGGGGGAATAATTACCCAAAACTCAAGGTTATTTCGAGAGCTGTAAGTGGAGACACTGGCATCTACACAATTCTCCACTGGTACATCTTTTTTTTTTTTTTTTTTTTTTTGAGACAGAGTCTCGCTCTGTCACCCAGGCTAGAGTGCAGTGGTGCGATCTCAGCTCACTGCAACCTCTGTCTCCTGGGTTCAAGTAATTCTCTTGCCTCAGACTTTCAAGTAGCTGGGATTACAGGCACGAGCCACCACGTGCGGCGATTTTTTGTGGATGCTGGAACAAGTGCAAACTGATTCCCAAAAGATGCAGCTGGGCAACCATATGACAAATGCTGAACAAGAACAGGGGACCTGGAGGGGAAACGTGCCACGCGTCCAGCCAAGTTCACCAAGCAGGTATAGCAGATCTTCCCCAACGGTTCACATGGTTCTTGCTTTTCAGTTAATCTCCCAATCATGTGAACATCTGAGCTAGATGGATCCCCAAAGACCACCTAGGCTAGGGAATGGCAAATTAACATAGGGTGTGTTTTCATAAATAAAATTTTATCAGCACCTAGCCACACCCATTCCTTTTGTAAAGACTTACTGGTACCCAGTCATGCCCATTCATTTTGTAAATAAAGTTTTGTTGGTACCCAGTCATACCCATTCATTTTGTAAATAAAGTTTTATTGTCATACGGCCCTGCCCAATCATTGACATATATATTCCATGACTGCTTTCAAGCTACTAGGGCAGAGGTGAGTCTTTACACAGAGATCAGCTGGCCTGCAAAGCCTGTGATATTTACTATCTGGCCCTTTGTAGAAAAGGTTTGCCAACCTCTGATCTAGGCCAGTCAAATTTAATTAGGGCAATGCCAAATTTCATCTTGGTTTCTTTTTCCTACAGTTTTAATACACATCCAAAAGTTAACATAAAGATTATACTTCACGCAACAGATGCTGGAGTGCTTTCAATAATTTTAAAAAGTTGATCCCATCTTTCTAAATATACAAGATGGCTCTAAGAAACCAATACACACTAAAAATCTTAAATTGGTAACAAATGTTATTTAAGAGTCTCATGCTCTACTGACTGAGCTAGCCGGGCACCCTGCATAAATGCCACTTAAAGAAACCATGGACTGGGCACAATGGCACATGCCTGTAATCCTAACACTTTGGGAGGCCGAGGTGGGAGGATCGCTTGAAGCCAGGAGTCTGAGACCAACCTGGGCAACACTGTGAGACCCTGTCGCTACAATTAAAAAATAAAAGCAGGCCAGGCGCAGTGGCTCACGCCTATAATCCCAGCACTTTGGGAGACTGAGGCAGGTGGATCGCTTGAGGCCAGGAACTCAAGACCAGTCTGGGCAACATGGCAAATCCCTGTCTCTACAAAAAACACAAAAATTGGCCTGGCATCGTGGTGGTGCCTGTAGTCCCAGCTACTCAGGAGGCTGAGGTGGGAGGCTCACCTGAGCCTGGGAGATGGAGGCTGCAGTGAACAGTGATCAATTATGCCACTGCACTCCAGCCTGGGTGACAGAGAGAGAGCTTGTCTCAAAAAATAAAAACAAACCAACTTTAATGCAATAAAACTTCATACACTAATGGCTACTAAAAAAAAAAAAAAAGGCAAAAAAAGAAAAAAACCTGGAAAAGAACAAATGTTGGCCAAGATGTGGAGAGACAGAAACCGCAGTCCATTGCTGATGGGAATGTAAAATGGTAAAATGGCGCGGTCACTGAAGAAAACAGTTTGGAGGCTCTTCAAAAAGCCAAACACAGAATTACCATGTGACCCAGCAATTCCACTCCTAGGTGTCTACCCAAAAGACCTGAAAACAGGTGTTCAAACAAATCCGTGTCATGAATGTTGATGGCGGCACTGTTCACAACAGCCAAAAGGCAGACACAACCCAAATGTCCATCAACAGAATATGGATAAACAGAATGTGGCTCATCTATCTAACAGAGTATGATTCAGCCAGGAATAGGAATGAGCACTGAACCATGGTAATACATGGATGAACCTTGAAAACATGATGCTGAGTGAGAGGAGCTAGACACAAAGGCCACATAGGGTGATATTCCACCAATCTGAAATGTCCAGAATGGGCGAATCAAATTCACAGAGACAGGAAGCACATGGGCAGTTGCCAGGAGCTGGGGGAGGGGAAAGGGGTGGCTGCTGATGGAGACAGGGTCTCCTTTCCAGGGGACGAAAATGTTCTAGAACTAGGTAGTGGTGAAGGTTGTACAACACTGAGGATGTACTACATGCCATGGATTGTTCACTTTCAAAGGTGAATTTGATGTTACATAAATGTCACTTCAATTTTTTTAAAAGTCTTATGTTCACAGTGGGGGAAAAAAGAGGAACTGGAACAGGCAGCCCTGGCAGCTTCAGGCCACAGGCAGGGGAGAAAGGCTGACCGTGCAGGGTGAGCCCTGAGCCTCCCTGTCTAAGGCCCCTCCTCGCCCATCTCTGCCCTCTACCATCATGGTCAGGGCCAGGCCACAGGCCACCCCCGCTACTGGCTCTTCCAGATCCAACCTGCTGGAGCTCCAGATCAGTCTCACCCAACAGGGGAAGCGATGGTGGGGGACCCAGCCCTCCTGCACCTTCCCACAGGGCTGGGGTCCCAGGCAGGGTGGGGCTCTGCAGAGCAGGCACAGGAGGTGGAACCCCTGGGCCCATCATCTCCATTGGAAGATGCTCTCTGCTTCCCAAACCACCCCAAGACCCGGGTACTGTCTGTACAGAGAAGCACCTTGGAGAATCGTTTACGAGCTTGCTGGGCAGGGGGAGCCTACAGTGAGGAACCCCTGGGTATCGCAACCTGCGTAGCTTCTGGGGGACCCTAACTGTGGCCTGGAGGGTGGATGGGCCTGGCCCAGCCCTGGGTCAAGCTGGCTGGAGCCCTCCCTCCTCGCTGAGGCCCCCGAGGCTAGGCAGGGGCTCTCTGCACTCACCAGAGACCGCTTGGCTTCAGGCAGGAATTGTCCAAACTCGGAGAGCAGGTCCTCCTGGCCCCGGAAGAGGTTGGCCACCTCGGTGAACACCTCCTCTTCGGACATGCCTCGGAACGGTCGGCCCCTCGTGTTCAGCTGCTCCTTCTGCCAGTTTTCAGGAAAGGGAAAACAAGTCATTAGCCATGGAGTGCTATGCTCTGGGCTGGGACACTCAGGCAGCCCTCTGTGAAGGGGACGGGATGACGCTCAGGAAAGAGCACCTGCCGGAGGAGCCCACAGGACTGTCTGCTCACGTGTGCATCTTGCTGCCCAGCATGGCCTGAGCTCTAGCCATGGGCAGGGCCTGTCCAGGAGTATGGGGGGGTCTCGAGGAGGGACACCCAGCAGTGTCCACGAGCAGAGGAGGCAGGGAGGTGTGAGGCTAGCTGGAATCAGGGCTGGGCTAGGAAAGTACAAGGTCAGGGGCGAACCCCAGGCCTTCCCAAGGGAAATGGGGAGTATGGAACGGGGGAGCGCTGGGCCATGAAGGGAAGGGACTTCCAAGCCGAGGCACCTATTGGCCCAGAGTCACTGAGACCCAAGGAAAATGGCCTGATCCAGAGCTTAAAGCAACAAGAGGACCAAAGGGAATCCAGGTTGGAAGGCAGAAATGGGCCAGCAAAACTGAGATGGCTGTTAGAAATATGTCCTTATCAATTTTACACCCAAGACTGTCACAGAACAAGAGGCAGTGGAGCCGGAGCCTCCCAGATAATATGGCGTGGCTTCCAGAGTACCATTCCACAGCTGCAAAGCAGAAGGAGTCCCTGCGCTGGCACCTCCCGCCCCTCTGCGCCCACTGCAGCCTGTGGGAAGGGAAGCAAGTTTTAAATCTTGGCACCAGTGGCACCTAAACTGCAGGGGAAAAAAACACCACCCTTCCAAAAAGTCATCAAAAGCCACTAAAAAGCAAAACTTAAAAATGAGCAAAGGCCACTCAGTTCAGATGATAAATAGAAATGATCCATCTGCATACAGACAGAACAACGACCACATTGACTGAAGTTTAAAGAAACAATTTAGGCTGGGCATGATGGCTCATGCCTGTAATCCCAGCACTTTGGGAGGCTGAGGCAGGAGACTGGCTTCAGTCCAGGAGTTCAAGGCCAGCCTGGGCAATACAGTGAGACCCTATCTCTACAAAAAATTTTACACTTGATCTTAGCCAAAAGGCTGAGAAATGATTAAAAAAAAAAAAAAATTAAACATTATGTAGGCATAGTGACACCCTCCTGTGGTCCTAGTTACTTGGGAGGCTGAGGCAAGAGGATTGCTTAGGCCCATGACCTCAAGGCTGCAGTAAGCTACGACCATGACAGTGCATACTCCAGCCTGGGCATCAGAGCAAGATCTTATCTAAAATAAATAAAGAAGAAAAGAAACAATGACCGAATTGACTGATGTTTAAAGAAACAATTTAAAACAGTGCCATAGCCATCTCCTGCTCATCTGACTACACAGACAGAAGAGGCTGGGATTTCCGATGAGGGTGTGGGGAACTGGTGCTCTCAAACATGGAAGGCAAGACCAGGCGCAGTGGCTCACGCCTGTAATCCCAGCACTTTGGGAGGTCGAGGCAGGCAGATCACCTGAGGTCAGGAGTTCAAGACCAGCCTGGCCAACACGGTGAACTCCTACCTCCACTAAAAATACAAAAATTACCCAGGTGTGGTGGCGCGTGCCTGTAGTCCCAGCTACTTGGGAGACTGAAGCAGGAGAATCACTTGAGCCCGGGAGGTGGAGGCTGCAATGAGCCGAGATTGCGCTACTGTACTCCAGTCTGGGTGACAGAGTAAGACTCTGTCTCAAAAAAACAAACAATCAAACACCCAAGGCAGAAAGACAAATTTGTACCACCTTTTAGAGGGAAATTTAGTGATCTCTATGAATGCATAGTACACTCTCAACTTAAGAGAAGCAGTTTGTGGAAATTCATGCTGCAGAGACAGTCAGTTCTGCTAGAATGCTTATTTTGAACAAGACATCTGTCTAAATGAGATACAAGTACTGGGAATAATTTGAACATGAGATGAATTTTATGTTTGCTTCTCTTCTATTTTGTGCAGGAGAAACACCAGGTGAATGCAGACACCGCTCCTGGCTGAACAGGACCCCGTGGGAGTATGCAAAACCACGCCAGCACCCCCTCCCATGTCCGGGCGCTCTCTCAGTGTTGTGTTCCCCTGTGTTAGGGGCCAGCCCTGTCCCCATCTGAGGCCATGATGACCTGTCTGACTTCAGATATCCTCCTCCTGGCCTTCACATAATTCACAGGCTGCCACCACATCCACAAACCAACCTCAGGTCTCTTCCAAGGTCAGTACCCTATTTGCTGTAGCATTCATGTAATGCCTAGACACTTAATACGCACACAACGGTGCTGCTGTTTAGAGTGGGTGCCTATCTTTTTTTAAGTGTCACTGAGGAAGTTTTTGAATGTCATACCCTGAGTCTGTTTCCCCACGAACCCTGCAGTTCCCATGACACTCTGCAACTGTGCAGAGTGAGCTCATTTTTAGGGACCCACTTATGTGAGGGTAGGACTAACCGTTCACCCCAGCACACACAGGACATGCGTACGTGGCTGTATAATGGGTGACAGTTACCAAGGGGTGACCTGAGACAGGCTTGTGCCTGAATTGGTTGCTCAGTTAACCTCACTGAACCCAGGCTCGTTGGCACCACCAGTTTTGTGGCCATTCTATGGAGAAGAACCCTGAGGGAGAAGGTGGCAGAGAGAAAGTCTGACGGAAAGTCCCACAAAGATGGAGAAACAGTAAGTAACACATGGCCAGATGGACCCTAGAGCTGCCTGGTTTGGTTCTAACAGTATCCCTGAAATATCTGAACCAACATTCTAAAACAGGATAATTTACACAACAATTCAGACTTATATTTTAAAAAAATAGACAACCTGAGGCTGGACTCACCAGGGGCCTGGTTTAAAATGCACATACCATCCAGCTGGGTGCGGTGGCCCACGTCTGTAATCCCAGTACTTTGGGAGACCGAGGTGGGCGGATCACTTGAGGCCAGGAGTTCAAGACCCACCTGGGCAACATGGTGAAACTCCGTCTCCTCAAAAAATACAAACATTAGCCAGGTGTGGTGGTGAGCGCCTGTAGTCCCAGTCACTCAGGAGGCTGAGGTGGGAGGATTGCTTGAGCCCGGAGAAGTAGAGGCTGCAATGAGCCGTGATGATGCTGCTGCACTCCAGCCTGGGCAACAGTGAGACCCAGTCTCAAAAAAAAAAAAACAAACTGTGCCAATGCCAGGCGGGCCCTGATGAATGGGAATCCTGCATGGTGGCCCAGGTGTCTGCATTCTCAACCAACTCCCAGCAGCCTGGTTTGGGTTCAGGGATACTGCACTGTTCTTCCCATGGCACTCCCTCTGAAGGAGTCTGTGGCAGCCCCTCACTGTGACCTCGTCTAAATGCATCTCTGGCGTCTCTAACCTGCCCCTTCCCGTGCCACAGAACAGAGTCACTGCTCTCCCGTGCCACTGCACAGACTGCTCTCCTGCGCCTTCCGAAATGTGATGACCCCATGAAGCCTGGGAGGGGCCCATGGATTCTACGATCACAAGCACATCCCTCCACACAGATGAGACGCTCACAGCAGCCACCGGTAACCACTCATCCATGACAAGCAAGCGTTCTTAGGGCTGTACCAGCCTCTCACAGACACTAAGGCCCATGATGACGTCGGCAGAGTGGACAGCAAATGCCTTGGAGTTCCCAGCGCGCAAATTCTATCCATCTGATCTTAAACACTTAAGCTGAAAAGAATCCCATTTCTTTACTCGACATGTCAAGGCTGCCCGGATTTCATTTTAAAAGATTTCTGCTAATTAGCCAGGTGTGGTGGCCCAGGCCTGTAGTCCCAGCTGCTCAGGAGGCTGAGGCAGGAGAATCGTTTGAACCTAGGAGGCCAAGGTTGTAGTGAGCTGAGATTGAGTCACTGCACTCCAGCCTGGGTGACAGCAAGACTCCATTTAAAAAAAAGAAAAAAAAATAGGTTCTACTGCTAAAAAACCTTACAAGTGTTAGAGACTCCACGTCTGGGTGAAGAGGACGTCTAAGCCCCACTCATGACACAGATGTCCCTCGCCACCAGCCCACCTGCACTGCCCAAGTCCCCTGCAGACGCCCTGACGCCGCTGTCTGCTCCGGCCCCCGGACCTCTCTGCACAGGCCGTTCCCGGCACCGAGAACATCCACCCTTCCTCCAGGCTAACCTGCCTACTGGTTCCGACTGATCTGTCAAGATTCAACCTGACTGTCCCCTCCCTGGCCCCGGACGGGCTGGGAACCGGGCTGGGAACCATGTTAATCCTGACTCACCTCTCCTGCCCACATCCTTTCTTTTCCACCCCAATCCACCTCTGAGTTTCTTCCCACCACTGCACTGAACAGCTAAGCAGGAGCAGCCATTTGTCTCTGTAGCCCCAGTTCCTGGTGCCGAGCCCAGTTCTCATCAGCAAAGTAAAGGGTGGTCGTATTGCCTAAGCAATAACAAAGTCATCTGATAAAAAGACGGTCTTGGCCAGGCGTGGTGATGCACACCTGTAGCCCCAGCTACTTGGAGGGCTGAGGTAGGAGGATTGCTTGAGCCCAGGCGGTCGAGGCTACAGTGAGCTATGATCACACCACTGCACTCCAACCTGGGTGACAGAGCAAGACCCTGTCTCAAACAAACAAAGGTGACCGGGCACGGTGGCTCTCACCTGTAATCCCAGCACTTTGGGAGGCTGAGGTGGATGGATTGTTTGAGCTCACGAGTTCGTGACCAGCCTGGGCAACATGGCAAAACTCTGTCTCTACAGAAAATACAAAAATCAGCTAGGTGTGGTGACGCGCACCCATGTTCTAGCCCCAGGTAGCCTCCGCTACTTGGGAGGCTGAGGATGGAGGATGGCTTGAGCCCAAGAGGTAGAGGCTGCGGTGAGCCGAGTCTGTGCCACTGCACTCCAGTCTGGGCAACAGAGCCAGACTCTAAGAAAAAACAAACAAAAAACCCCACAACTAATTAGAATTTCACAGGATTTTATGAATTCTGACAGGAAAATCTGAGGATCTGCAGGGCCCCAAACTGGATGAAATCCAAAACCCACAAGGAATTGTAATCTGAGCTCTTACCTGGTACGTGTGCAGGATCTCCAGGAACGACCTGTAGATTTCCGGGTGGTCTAGGAAGCGGGTCTTAATCTTGTTCACATAGCTGATGGCGTTGTTGAATTCCACGGAATCGGACTCCAGGGGTACCTGGGGTTTGTCCTCTTTATACGGCACCTGCTGCTTGAAGTCCTCTGCACCGTCCCCGTGGTTGTGCGAATTCTCCTGACAAGGCGACAATGAGTTACTGCCAGGCCCGACGCCGGAAACAGATTATGAAAAACGCCCGGCCCAGCCACTGTCTGCACAGGAACAGAAAAAAACTCAGCATGGAGCCAGGTTTTATTAGAGACAGGGAAAGGTTACTTCTGAGAGCCCGGAGGCAAGCAGGGCGGGGTGCACAGGTCAGTCTCCCCAGTTCACCTCCACCCGATCCTTACCCATCTACTCAAAGAACACAACAAGTTCAATGAGCACCTTCCATTTGGAAAACTTCACATTCAGGAGAAATGTACACAGTGGATGTTTGAGCCTCTGTGGCGCCAAGTGCTAGGCTGCGTATAATAGAGAAGTCTCCCACGCCTTCTGCAATCTGTTTCAGCAAGATTGCTTTCACATGGGAAGGCACCTACTGCCAACAGTGATGCCAACGTAGGATACATAAGGTGGGGACCCTGGAGGTTAGAGGCGACCCACCGTCCAGGTTGTTGGCGACTTCAAGGGACATGACATTTTTGGTGCTAAGCCCCAGGCCAATCGCAACGAGGTGCATCGGTTGCTTGGGAGAAAAGACAGGCCCTGAATACCCACCAAGAATGCCCTCTATGTGTGTACTTTGCAGCCGATATGAGCAAAAATAGAAACAAGCTTGCCTCCCTCCTATGCTGTGGTGGGACAGGACCACGCCCCCAAAGGAGGAGCTGTTGTTTCTAAACCAGAATTACGCTGCACTATCCCCAGCACACAAGGGCAGGGTCTCCAGCCAGTCAGGATTCCTCCAGCCTGGCTGAGGTTTTTGCTTGGACAACCCCTGCGTGGTGAGTCCCAGAGAACGCTCTTTCACCAAAGTAAAATGACGCCACCTCCCAGCACTCCTGCGTTTTTCTCTGTGGCTTGTCGCCACCTTATGGATCATGTGTTTTACTCGTTGTATTGTCTGTCAGTCCCTGACTAGATGGTGGACTCCACGAGGGCGGGGGTTTTGATCAGGGCTGTATCCCCAGTGCCTGGAACAGTGTGAGGAACAGAGTGGGCTTCACCCGGTTGGGGATGATCAAATGAACGGATGAAGGGACACACTGACTTCACTGTTTCTGCTGCCCCGCGGTGCCCAACACTGCACGTGACCCAAACGCTGACCTTGAGGATCTACTGAGACAGGCAAGGCCAGGCACACCACTGCTGTCTTGTACTGAAACAGGTACCTCTGCTGGGCACAGGCACCATCAGCGGGGCGAGTGCATTCATCAGCTCAGGCTGCCACAATGAGGTAGCCCAGACAGGCTGAAGCAACCGAAGTCAGTAGTTCTCAGTTCTGGCGGCCAGGAGGCCAAGGTCAAGGTGCCAGGAGGTTTGGTTTTCTGAGGCCTCTCCTTGGCTTGCGGACGGCCACTGTCTATGTCCTCATGTGGTCGTCTCTCTGTGCACACATGTCCCTGATGTGTATTCCAATATCATCTTCTTATAAGGACACCAATCAGACTGGATTAGGGCCCACCCTAATGGCCTCATTTAAATCACCTCTTCAAAGGCTCTATCTCCAAATACAGTCACGTTCTGAGGTGCTGGGGGCCAGGGCTAAAATACATGAATTTGGGGTGGAATGTGGGGTGCGGGGATGACACAATTCTGCCCAGAACAACGGGTACAGAGACAATTCTAGAAAGTCTCAGCTGAGAAAAGCAGAAATACAAGACGCAGAGCAGCCGCGATTCTAAAACAATTTCTCCTCGGTGGCAGGATTTGTTCTTCTTGTTTTGAGATGGAGTCTTGCTCTGTCTCCCAGGCTGGAGTGCAGTGGCACGATCCCAGCTCACTGCAACCTTTGCCTCCCAGGTTCAAGTGATTCTCCTGAGTAGGGATTACAGGCGCTGTGCGACCACGCCTGGCTAAATTTTGTATTTTTAGCAGAGATGGGGTTCACCATGTTGGCCAGGCTGGTCTCGAACTCCTGACCTCAAGGGATCTGCCCACCTTGGCCTCCAAAGTGCTGAGATTACAGGCGTAAACCACTGCGCCCAGTCAGTGGCGGGATTCTAAGATTCTCTGGGGATGTCCGCAAGGATTCTCTTTGCTCAGGCTCACAGGGGGCTGCGTCTGTTTCTCCATGGTGCACAGGTTTGACGGCAGAAGGGGCTGGAACGCGCAGGGTGTGGGTACGTAGGGAAGCAGCACGGAGCCAAGGTCTGTTTCAGAGGCAGCTGTAGGCTCCCTGTGAGCCCCCCACCACTCCAAGGAGGCATTTCCAAGCTCCGCATGCATCTGATTCCCTAAAGTGTGCCACTGCGACAAGATGGGGAACCGCGCTCTAGACCAGGGCTTGGCAAAAAGAGCCAGATGGGATGGTACAGCGACTGCGGGGGACAGTGTGGCAGTTCCCTCAACAGGTTGACCATGGAATTATTACTACCATATGACCCGGTAATCCCACTCCCAGATCTCTATACCCAAGAGAACTGAAAACAGGTGCTCAGGCCAGGCGCAGTGGCTCACACCTGTAATTCTCACACTTTGGGAGGTTGAGGTGGACAGATCACTTGAAGTCAGGAGTTTGAGACCAGCCTGGCCAACATGGCAAAACCCCGTCTCCACTAAAAATACAAACATTAGCCAGGTGTGGTGGTGCACACCTGTAGTCTCAGCTACTTGGGAGGCTGAAGAACTGCTTGAACCCAGGAGGCCAAGAATGCACCACTGTACTCCAGCCTGGGCAACAAGAGCAAAACTCCATCTCAAGAAAAAAAAAAAAAAAGAGAGCTGGGTGCAGTGGCTCACGCCTGTAATCCCAACACTTTGGGAGGCCAAGGTGGGCGGATCACAAGGTCAGGAGTTCGAGACTAGCCTGGCCAACACGGTGAAACCCCATCTCTACTAACAACGCAAAAAAATTAGCCAGGTGTGGTGGCAGGAGCTTGTCATTCTAGCTACTTGGGAGGCTGAGGCAGGAGAATCCCTTGAACCTGGGAGGCAGAGGTTGCAGTGAGTTGAGACCCCGTCACTGCACTCCAGCCTGGGTGACACAGTGAGACTCTGTCTCAAAAAAAAAAAAAAAAAGAAAACCAGGTGTTCCAACACATCCTCACACATGAATGTTCGTTGCAGCACTATGCACAACAGCCAAAAGGTGGAAACAGGCCAAACATCCATCAACAGATGAGTGGGCACGCGAAATGTGGTCCCGCCACACACTGGAGAATGATTCAGTCTTGAGGAAGGAAGCACTGATACTGGCTCCGATGTGAATGACCCCGGAAAACACGACGCTGAGTGACATGACAAGCCAGACACCAACGGCCACACAGTGTATGACCCCACTGATATGAAATGTCCAGAACAGGCAAATCCAGAGAGATAGGAAGCAGACTCATGGTTGCCAGGGGCTAGGGGGAGAGGAGAATTAGGAGGGTCAGGGTTTGCTCTTGGGGGTGACGTTAATGTTCTGGAATTAGTAGTGATGGTTGCACGGTATTGTGAATATACTAACACCTTAAGCTGATGATGATGAATTTTACATTATGTGAATAGTATCACAACATGAAATAGTTTTAAAAATTCAATCCTTTGAAACTATAAAAATCACAACCAATCACGCCGAGCCAGGCTGGCTTTGGCCTCCAAGCCGCCATGTGCCGACTGTGCTGCTCTAAACCACCCAGCACAAACCCAGCTTTCTCTCTCTCTTCTGGCACCTCCTCTCTCCCCGTGCCCTGCTGGCCTCGTCAGGCAGAGTCTGAACTGCCTCCCACACCATGACAAACCATCCTGCGTGGCCGACACGTCCATCTGAGCATTCACACGCAGCCCCACCTGCGTACTGATTACCAGAGCCTCAAATGGCAGGCACCTCACAGACACACAGCAGCCCCCCAACTGCCCCAGCCTTACGTACCTCAGCACCGGCCCACACTTTTACCCAGAGAATCAGGCACCCTGGGATCACCCCAGACTTCTCACTCTCACTGACACCCTCCCCGCTCCTGATCTACATCATTATCCACTCTGCCCCCGTCACATGGGAACCCCCTCTGGTCTTTGTCACCAGTCACTCTGTCCCCATCACTCGGGGCACCTCTCTGGTCCTTATCGCAGTCTACTCCGTCCCTATCACTCGGGGGACCCCCCCTCTAGTCCTTGTTACCATCCACTCTGTCCCCATCAGTCTACTTAGTCCCCATCACTTATGGGCTGTCTCTGGTCCCTGTCACCATCCACTTTGTCCTCATCGCTGTCCACCTCTGTCCCCATCACTCGGGGGCCTTTTCCATTCCTTGTTACCATCTATTCTGTCCTCCTCACTTGGGGACTGTCTCTGGTCCTTGTCACCATCCTCTCTGTCCCCATCACTTGGGACCCTCTCTGGTCCTTGTCACCATCCACTCTGTTCCCATCACTGTCTACCCCGCCTCCATCACTTGGGCCCCTCCCTGGTCTCCCAGGGGCCTCCTGACCCGATACTCAGCACAGCAGCAGAACCGCCTCCCAGAACCATTCGGTACTTCTCACGCTCCTGGCTCCCTCTCCCCCTTCTCTCCTTCAGCTCCTGACCCTGCCGTTCTCCTTGGCTGTTCCTCAAGCACACCCACTCACTCTCACCTCAGGCCATCACACCCCACCAGGAACAGTCCCTCATGAAACAGGTCTTGTCCACAGCACCTCCTCCCACCCTTCCTCGGCTTGCTCCATTCTCTGTCTGCCCCCTCCCGCACGCAGCCCGCATGTGCCCATCTGTTTCTCACCGGACCCCCACCTTGACTGTACTGAACCCTGAGAGCAGGGCCTCTGAATAAACCCCAGGGCCTGACTCGCAGAGCCCTCAATAAACTCCAGGGCCTGGATCGGAGAAGGGGTCACCGCCTGCTCCAAGAGCCAAGAATATACTAACACAAGAACTGACTTGTTGACAACTAGCGGGACTTCCCCCAGACAGTAGGTAGGGGGCTCCCTTTGAAAGTTGAGAGGCTGCTTATGTTAGGAGCTGCACGTTAAGGGGTTATCTCTGTCTCTGTCCAAGCCGGTTGTCATCTTCCACGAGGCAGGGTCTGCCCTGAAGAGGACCCGCTAGCTGAGAGCGGCCACCCAGTTTCTCATTCCCGCACCATGCACTGCCCCCTGGCAATGTTCCAGAAGGTGGATACGGTCATGAACAAGACAATGGAGGGGCCCACCTCACCTTAAGGACTCACCGTCTACCAAGGAAGGAAAGCCAACAAGAAACAATGGATTTCGAACTTCTTTTCCCAGCCATTTTGAAATACATAACCCAGGGTGGCGTAAGAATGACACAGGGTAGGGACTAGGGGGGTTCTCTGTGGAGGTGACATTACAACCAAGGCCTGAATTACCCGACAGGAAATGATGCTGACTCAGGAGGCCAAGGAGAGGCTCCGGTAAGAAGCGGTTCCTTCCTACAAGTTCCCTGGGTCGTCACTGGCCACACACCATGGCCTGTGTATGTCTTTCCCCTTTAGACTCGTGTTCTCAACCGGAGCAACTCTGACACCCAGGGGACACTCAGCAACACAGGAGACACTTCAGGTTATCACATCTGGAAGCAACTGGTGGGTGGAGGCCAGGGAGGCCGCTCAAACACCCTTCAGTGCCAGGGTGGCCCCTCGCCATAAAGAATAGTCTAGCCCCCAAAACTGAAGTTAAGGCGCCCTGCACCAAAGGCTGTCCGAGGCTGGGACTCCCTTATTCACCTTCCTTAGACCTATGGGCCACTCCCTACTTGTCAGTAGCCAGCAGGCTTTGTGATAAACTGAGGGGAAAAATGATACTTCAAAACAGTCAAACTAGAAAAACTAAGAAACAGAGAGAAAGTGGAGTGGGGGGTCACACCTGTAATCCCAAAACTTTGGGAGGCCAACGCAGGAGGATCACTTGAGTCCAGCCTGAACAACATGGTGAAACCCTGTCTCTATTTTAAAAATGTAAAAAAGGCCAGGCACAGTGGCTCACGCCTATAATCCCAGCACTTTGGGAGCTGAGGTGGGAGGATCACTTAAGGTCAGGGGTTCGAGACCAGCCTGGCCTACATGGTAAAACCCTGTCTCTACTAAAAATACAAAAATTAGTTGGGTGTGGTGGTGCATACCTGTAATTGCAGCTACTTGGAAGGCTGAGGCAGGAGAATGACTTGAAACTCAGAGGCGGAGGTTGCAGTGAGCCAAGATCACGCCACTGCACTCTAGCCTGGGTGATAGTGAAATGGCGTCTCAAAAAAATAAAAAAGTAAAAAAAATTCAATTAAACTAAAAAAAAAAAAAGAACTTTGGGAGGTCGAGGCAGATGGATCACCAGGTCAGGAGTTTGAGACCAGCCTGACCAACATGGTGAAACCCCGTCTCTACTAAAAATACAAAAATTAGCTGACAGTGGTGGCAGGCACCTGTAATTCCAACTACTCAGCAGGCTGAGGCAGGAGAATCGCTTAAACCTGGGAGGCAGGGATGCAGTGAGCCGAGATCATGCCATTGCACTCCAGCCTGGGTGACACAGCAAGACTCCGTCGTAGAAAAAAAAAAAAAAAATTGGTGGCCGGGTGCAGTGGCTCACGCCTATAATTTCAGCACTTTGGGAGGCTGAGGCGGACAGATCATATGAGGTCTGGAGTTTGAGACCAGCCTGACCAACATGGAGAAACCCCATCTCTACTAAAAATACAAAATTAGCCAGGCGCGGTGGCACATGCCTGTAATCCCAGCTACTCGGGAGGCTGAGGCAGGAGAATAGCTTGAACCGGGTAGGCGGAGGTTGCAGTGAGCCGAGATCGTGCCATTGCACTCCAGCCTGGGCAACAAGAGAGAAACTCCGTCACAAAAAAAAAAGAAAGAAAGAAAAAAGGAGTATCACCAGGGCTTCTGTGTGTGGGAAACCCTGTGAGGCTTTCAGATGATGGCCTCTCAAAGGACTCCAGGGAGCTGAAAGCTCAAAGGACTCCTGAAGCCACGCGAGTCACAGCCCGGACCTGGGACATCTCTCATGTGTCTGTCCTGAAGCCACTCAAACAACAGCCCAGACTGCTGGGAAGCAGGGCTGGAAACCTGACAGCACCTGTGTCAATATCAACTGGAAGCGAGTGGGCTCCTGGGTGCCCTGAAGAGAACAAATCTCTACAGCTAAGACAGGAAGCCCTGGAAATGACTGTTCCTAGGCTGCAGGAAGATGACCAAGGCCCTGCTGAGTAGCTACTAAGTGAAAAGTTCTTTTCAAGCCTTTCCCCAAATCAGCGGGCCTGCACCGTCGTCATTGTCACCTAAGCCACCTACGGGGAGACAAGACTGCCAGCCCTCCACGGCTGGGGACCCGCGGCTACTTAAAGGAAGAGCCAACTCCAAATACAACCACAGTGTGGCGCCTGTCATGATCTAGCCCTGAAAGTCGAGTTACTCCACGGGCAGGGACTCTGCTGAAAGGCAGTGTCCACATGCAGGATGCACAGTTCACATCTTTCCACTCCGGCTCTTTCTGAGTGAGTGACAGGAACGACACCCAGTGTTTCCACAGCATACAGGCTCTGCAAAGTGCTCTCGTAGATGCTCCTACTGCAAACGAGCTTGGCTTTCTCCCGCAGTCGTAACTGTTCTGGAGATTAATCTTGCTAAGGCTTTCACGGTCTGAGGCGCTAGCAGTACATCTGGATCCTGGGGCTTCATTTGCAAACAGGAAATGGAAGGCTCTTCGGAGTTCAGTGGCCACACGCTTCCAAGTTCCCCTTTAAAGCTGAGACTCCGCCGGGTGCGGTGGCTCACGCCTGTAATCCCAACACTTTGGGAGGCAGAGGCGGGCAAATCACAAGGTCAGGAGTTCGAGACTGGCCTGACCAGGTGGTCAGGCCATTAAAAATACAAAAAAACTAGCCGGGCATGGTGGCGCATGCCTGTAATTTCAGCTACTCAGGACGCTGAGGCAGGAAAATCTCTTGAACCCGGGAGGCGGAGGTTGCAGGGAGCATGATTGAGATTGCACCACTGCACTCTAGCCAGGGCGACAGAGGGAGACGCCATCTCAAAAAAGAAAAAAAAACTGAGACTCGCTCCTTGGTTTTCAGGAGACAACAGGCTGTCGGCGGACAGGGTCTTGCACAGAGAAGCAGCAGAATTTTTTTTTTTTTTTTTTTTTTTGAGATGGAGTCTTGCTCTGTCACCCAGGCTAGAGTGTAGTGGCACAATCTCTGCTCACTGCAACCTCCGCCTCCCGGGTTCAAGCAGTTCTCATGCCTCGGCCTCCCAAGTAGCTGGGATTACAGGCATGCGCCACTGTGACTGGCTAATTTTTATATTTTTAGTAGAGACAGGATTTCACCATGTTGGCCAGGCTGGTCTCGAACTCCTGACCTTGTGATCTACCCGTCTCGGCCTCCCAAAGTGCTGGGATTATAGGCGTGAACCACCGTGCCTGGCCGAGCAGCAGCAGAATTGACACGCACCTTGTACACAGAATTAATACAAAAGCACTGCCACATTACCCTTGGCTGTTCTCTTTCCAACTGACTGCAGAGCGTCAGATCCCTAACTGACTGGACAGTCTACCATCTCTTCCATCAAAGGACAGACCTACCAAGTGGATCCAGCAGTAGATTCTGACACTCCCTGCTAAAACTCTCGGGGTGAGGCCTTGGAGGAGGTTGGGAGAGCTGGTTCACTTACACCAGTGGTTCTCAACAGGGGCACTTTTCTCCCCAAGGAGACACCTGGCAATGTCTGGAGACATTTCTGGCTGTCAGAACTGAGTGAAGGTCTGGTGGGTGCAGGCTAGGGATCCTGCTAAACATCCCACAACGCACTGGGAAGCCCCCAACAGCAAAGAATTATGCCTTAAATGGCAATAGTGCTGAGGTGCAAAAAATGACAATGGACATCTTATAAAAGGAAATATTAAGTAGGCTTTCTTTTTCTCAGAGGCGCTAGTGAGCTCAAGCATGAAGACACCGTAGAGATAGAAGGGGCAGTGAGCCAGGCATGGTGGCTCACTCCTGTAATCCCAGCACTGTGGGAGGCCAAGGTGGGCAGATCGCTTGAGGCCAGGAGTTCAAGACCAGCATGGGCAACATAGTGAGACCCTGTCACTACAAAAATAATAATAATAATAAATTAGCTGGCCATGGTGGTGCATACCTGCAGTACTAGCTACTTAGGAGGCTGAGACGGGAAGATCACTTGAGCCCAGGAGGTTGAGACTGCAGTGAGCTATGATGGCACCACTGCACTCCAGCCTGGGCAACAGAGTGAGACTCTTTTTCTTTTTTTTTTTTTTTTTTTAAAAAAAAAGAGGCCAGGCATGGTGGCTCATGCCTATAATCCCAGCACTCTGGGAGGCTGAAGCAGGCGGATCACTTGAGGTCAGGAGTTCAAGAACAGACTGGCCAACATGGAGAAACCCCATCTCTACTAAAAATACAAAAATTAGCCGAGCATGGTGGCACATGCCTGTAACCCCAGCTACTCTGGAGGCTGAGGCAGGAGAATCGCCTGAACCTGGGAGGCGGAGGTTGCAATGAGCTGAGATTGTGCCACTGCACTCCAGCCTAGGTGACAGGGCCAGACTCAGTCTCAAAAAAAAAAAAAAAAAAAAAAAAAAAAAAAAAAAAAAAAAAAAAATAGAGGGCCAGCACCTATCACCCAAGAAAGCACCAAAGCCAGGCCAGGAGTCCCAACTAAGCTAATGATCCTATCAACAATGAAATGAAACACAACCACCATAAACGTGGCTATTCACACACCATCTCGACCACTTTATTTTGTAGGTGGTACTGAGAGTGATCAGAGGCAGACGAGGACATACCCAAATACAAGGGCAAGCCTGCCTGGTATGCTCGCTGGGAAAGCCTGAAGCCAAGACCTCAGCAACTGCTGGGGTGGTTATTCTGTGTTAGGAGGATACCTCCCTGACATCCACTCTTGATTTAAATCTTCCAAACAGATCAATTTGGGAGGCAGAGGCTGCTTGTGTAGGTGTTTCCATATCTATTTTGATTTGTGCTAGAAGCAATGAGCATGTCTAGAAAAAGAACAGATCTTAAGTGGCTTTCTAGCAATGATACAAGAGAGACACGTGGCCCAACCTGAGTAGCAAGATACACACGGTGAAGGCTGAGATCACCCGAACCACTGTAGCAGCATACCTGGCTTGTCAGAGGCGACTGTATGTTTAACTTGCCATTCTTGGGAATGTCTATTCTGTATCCAAGGGGAAGAAAAGCGTTGAATCCAACGATGAGGTCAGGGTGCTCGTGGAAGAGCTGTGAGACACGTCTGATGACTCCAGGAGTATCGATGCTAGAAGAAACAACGGAAGTGGGCAAAAGGGTCTTAGGAAGTAAATGAAAAATGTAATCTATTCCCCACTCCCTTGATACTGCCACATAAACACCTTCTCAACAGACAACAAAGGAACCTAAAATGTGACCCACCAGGCGCAGTGGCTCCTGCCTGTAATCCCAGCACTTTGGGAGGTCAAGGCAGGCACATCACCTGAGGTCAGGAGTTCGAGACCAGCCTGGCCAACACAGTGAAACACTGTCTCTACTAAAAATACAAAAATTAGCTTGGCGTGGTGGTGCGCGCCTGCGGTCCCAGTTACTCAGGAGGCAGAGGCACGAGAATCACTTGCACCCGAGAGGCAGAGGGTTGCAGTGAGCCAAGATCACACCACTGCACTCTAGCCTGGGCGACAGAGCGAGAATCCGTCTCCAAAAAAAAAAAAAAAAAAAAAGTGCCCGATGTGATAGCATCTGTACACCATGATCTATCTCCTGACTGGCTAGGCCTGAGCTCCTTGTTTCCTCCTGGTGAGAATGAGAGAATACTGACACTGCTCAGCTCCCCCAAAACACTCCAAGAATGGGCACTTGGTTCTGAAAATGTCAGGAGAGTCAACCGCAAGGCCTGGACACCAAGAAGTGGCAGGAGGCCAAAGTCCTCCAAGCAATGTGAAAAATTCCCTCATTTCATATCAGATAGAGATGACTATGACACGGGTCTCCATCTGAGCAAACAATTGCAATGCATAAATACCAATGGTACTGCCAAGTATGGGAAACGTGTAACAGGAGGGGAGAGATGGAGTCTCCCTTCAGGTTGCATCGCAGCCCAGCCCTTAGCACTGGGCTCCTGGAAAGAAACCAGGCCAACCCCACCATGTTTCCTAAGAGGGGGCAGCAGTAAGGTAAGGATATGACCTCCATGAGTCTGACTCAGAGGGTCTGAGTTCTAGTGTCACCTCTGCCACTTAGGTGGGTCGCTTAGCCACTCCAAGTCTCAGTGAGCCTCCTATAAAAACAAGGGCATGATCCCAGGGTTTCCCATCTATCTGTAATCCTCCTTGATTCTGGGCCTGCAAAATCAGCTCATGTGTTTTAAACGTTTTCTGTGTGCCAGCTCCCTTAGTAAGCATTTTATGCGTCTTACTTCCAAGCAGGCCTGGGACCACAGTGAGCCCAGAGAAGCATCTTGAGGACAAGATTAAAGGGGAAGAGGGTGCCAAAAATTTCAATCATCAAGACAAATAACATTTTACAGAGTTTGAAAATAAAAAATCAAAATGGGTCCCACCAAATCTTTCACGAACAAAACTAATTTTAAAATCAACATATTAAATCAAGGCTGGATTTGACTCTATGAGTGTGCACCGCCCTGCCCTCCCTGCCTCTCCCCCAGATCCCTGTCCCGCTTCCAGGAATCCCCACAAAGCTCCACAAGGTGGGTACTATCCATTTCCATTTTTGTTACGAGAAGGAGCTAAGACTCTGAGAGATTCGACAACCTGCGCAAGGTCACCCGGCCAAGGGGGCAGCCTGGGGAGGGGAGGTCTCACCCCGCTAGGCCTGATTCCGGCCCAGGGGGGCCCCCCGAGGTGGAAAGGGGCCCCGCGGGTACCTCTGGCTTTTGAACTCCTTCATGATCTCCAGGAAGCCGTTGTAGGTGGCGGGGTCGCTGCCAAAGCGGATCTTCACCTGGTCCAGATAGGTGAGGGCGTCTTCTACCTGCAGAGAGGGGGAGGGTCCCGGTGGGCCCGGGTCGCGGGAGGAGGGGACGAGGGGTCCGGGTCCCTGAGGGGAAGAGGATGGGCTGGCCCTTCGGAGGGCGGAGGTGAGTGATGAGGGGTGAGGGGTCCGGGGCCGTGCAGAGGGGAGGCCGAGGCTGGGCCGGGCCGGGCGGGGCCGGGGTCGGGCGGGGCCTGGGTGAGGGGCGCCCGCCCGCGGGGTCCAGAGGATGGGGTCCCCGAGTGAGGGCGGGGACGCCACTCACGTGCACTGGCAGCTTCTCGTGGCCCGCGGAGCCCGAGCGACCCCAGCGGGCGCCGCTCAGCCCCCGGCCCGCGGGGCCGCCGCCGCCGCTGCCGCCGCCAGCGTGCGCCATGTCCGAAGTCGGAGCTGCGCCCCGCCCCGCCCCCGCCCGAGGGCCTGCCGCGCATGCGCAGCCTCCGCCTTTGGAGGCGGGGTTTGATGATGTTAGTGGGGCGGTGCTCTTTGAGGGACTAGTCCTGAGGATCTTCTCCTTAAGATTGGTATCATAATTAATGATTTATATAGCAGGAGTAGGCGAACCAAGACCCGCCGGCTGCTTTGTCCCGCCCTGCAAGCTCAGAATTCTTTTTACATGTTTACATAGCTGGGGGAAAAATCCAAAGGAGAAGAATAGTCTATGACCTGAGAAAAGTTTCTGAAATTCACATTTCAGTGTCCCTGAATAAAGTTTTATTGGCACACAGACACGCCCACGCGTTTACCTAGCATCTCTGCCTGCTTTTGCCTTTCAACGAAGTAGGTAGTTGCTAAAGATGCCACAGATCTGCAGAACCTGAAGTATTTACGATCTTGCCTTTTATGGAAAAAGTTTGTTGGCCCCTGCTTTATAGAGTTGACGGTACAATGAAGTATGAACACCCAGCGCCCTAATACAGGGCCTTGCGTGGTGAATTTTTGCTAAATGGCCTTTGAGTTACTCCTACTCCTCCCACCTTCACTTCCCTATCCTTGGCCTCACCACTTCCCATCTGGACCAGTTTAGGAGCCTCCTACCCCTGGTACTTTCTCAGCCCTGGTACTATCAAGAACTCTAGGCTAGGGTGGTGGCTCACGCCCGTAATCCCAGCACTTTGGCAGACAGAGGCGGGAGAATTGCTTGAGGTCAGGAGTTCAAGACCAACCTGGCAGCGTAGCAAGACCCACGTCTCTACTAAAAAAAATTAAAATGAGGCTGGGCGCGGTGGCTCACGCCTGTAATCCCAGCACTTTGGGAGGCCGAAGCGGACGGATCACAAGGTCAGGAGTTCGAGACTAGCCTGGCCAATATGGTGAAACCCCATCTCTACTAAAACTACAAAAGAATTAGCCAGGCATGGTGGCGGGCACCTGTAGTCCCAGCTACTTGGGAGGCTGAGGCAGGAGAAACACTTGAACCCAGAAGGTGGAGGTTGTCATGAACCAAGATCATGCCATTGCATTGCAGCCTGGGCAACAGAGCAAGACACTGTCTCAAAAAAAAAAAAAGAAAGAAAGAAAGAAAAAGAAAATGAAAAAATTGGCTGGGCGCAGTGGCTCACACCTGTAATCCCAGCACTTTGGGACGCCAAGGCGGGCGGATCACCTCAGGTCGGGAGTTGGAGACTAGCCTGACCAACACAGAGAAATCGCGTCTCTACTAAAAATGCAAAATTAGCCAGGCTTGGTAGCACATGCCTGTAATCCCAGCTACTCGGGAGGCTGAGGCAGGAGAATTGCTTGAACCCGGGAGGTGGAGGTTACAGTGAGCCAAGATCGTGCCATCGCACTCCAGCCTGGGCAACAAGAGCAAAACTCTGTCTCTAAATAAATAAATATATATATATATAAAAAATGAAAAATGAAAAAATTAGCTGAGTGTGGTGTTGCACACGTGTAGCCCCAGCTACTCGGGAGGCTGAGGCAGGAGGATTGCTTATGCCCAAGAGTTCAAGGCTGCAGTGAGCCACTGCACTCCAGCCTGGGAAGCATAAGAGTGCTTTTTTTTTTTTTTTTTTTAGCATCTTGTCTCTTAAAAAAACCAAACAGAGAAACAAAAAACTCCACTCATTCCACCACTGCTTTCTTTTTTTTTTTTTTTTTTTTGAGACGGAGTCTCGCTCTGTCACCCAGGCTGGAGTGCAGTGGCCGGATCTCAGCTCACTGTAAGCTCCGCCTCCCGGGTTCACGCCATTCTCCTGCCTCAGCCTCCCGAGTAGCTGGGACTACAGGCGCCCGCCACCTCGCCCGGCTAGTTTTTTGTATTTTTTAGTAGAAACGGGGTTTCACCGTGTTAGCCAGGATGGTCTTGATCTTCTGACCTCGTGATCCGCCCGTCTCAGCCTCCCAAAGTGCTGGGATTACAGGCTTGAGCCACCGCGCCCGGCTTCCACCACTGCTTTCAAACCTCCAAGGTCTTCCTATTTCTAATGAGATGAAATCTAAGCACCTACATTGCAGGCTGTCAGAATTGGTCCTTAGGAGCCTTTTCCTGCAGGATTTTCCACCAAAGCAAACTGCCTCTGTGCAGAACTTCACACTATTGCCTGACCAACTTGGCTGCTTCCTGGCCCCAAGCATTGGCACTCACCATTTCCTTTGCCAAAAGTACTGTCATGCCTCTTTGTTATTCAGAAAGCACCTGTGCATCGTTTTAAACACAGCCCAAATATCCCTTTCCCTCAGGAAGCTTTCCCAGTCCCCTTCTATGTCTCCCCTCAGTCCCTTGTATTTCATATTTGTTTTGTGTCCATCTCTAACACAAATCCCTGACACAACCTCTCAGTCAGCATTCATCACATAAATGAGCATTCAATTAATGACCAAGTGCATTCTATTTTTACAAGTGAAGAGGTGCAGGAAAGTTGAGAGTAAATTGGCATTGGCTGCATCATTTACCAGGCACCTCGCTAAGTGTCAGGAATAGAATGGTAAAAAGGAACGCAAATTTGGCTATTAAGAGCTTTCAGTCTTTCAGGATAGGAATCTAGTAATCACACAAATGTAAAGTTTCGCATGTAACAAATACTCTAAAGAGAAGGTATACATGTAACAGTTCCTAAATTTCTGTTGCTGTGGCTGTGTAACAAATGAGCCCTTGACAATCCCAGCACTTTGGGAGGCCAAAGAGGGGGAAGTCTTGAGGCCAGGAGTTTGAGACCAGCCTGGGCAACATAGCAAGATCCTATCTCTACGAAAACATTAAAAAGAAAGAAAAATGGAAAGAAAAATAAAAACATTATAAGGTCTGGGCTTTCTGTAAAAGAAAAGAAAAGAAAAAAAAAGGCAGTTCAAGACTTAGTGTAGCAAGAGGAGCCACAGACAAAACCTGTCAGACTCTGGTTGTAGAAGGAAGGGCTTTATTCAGCTGGGAGCATTGGCAAGCTACTGCCTTAAAATCCGAGCTCCCCAAGGGTACAATTTCTGTCCCTTTTAAGGGCTCACAACACTAAAGATTTCACATGAAAGGGTCATGATTGATTTGAGCAAGTAGGGGGTATGTGACAGGGGCTGCATGCACCAGTGATCAGAGTGAAACAGAACAGAGCAGGGAGTTTCACAATGTTCTTTTATACAATGCGGGGAATCTATGGATAACATCAGTTTCTAAGTCATGAGTTGATTTTTAACTACTAGGTTTAGGCCAGGCAGGCCCAGGCCCGGTTTTGGGCCTGGTGCTGGGCTGCCTGTTTTTGGTTTATTTCCTTGTTTTTTCTTAAAACAGGTACTGAGTATAAAACAATATGAGAGGGTCTCTCTCTTTCCTCATTTCCCCCCTTTGAGACTCTCACTTTTTATGAGTGGGAGTTCTCACTCTTATTTTTGTTACTTATGTCTTTTTGTGCAATAGATTGATAGTGATTTATATAGTACACTTGTGCTGAAGCATTTTGGTGAACTAAGGTAGGAATGAAGTTTTTTATCATTTGAAGAAGTACGGGTAGCAAACAAGGGAGCAGTCAGCAGGTTTTTATTACCATTATGACTTTTATACTAAAAGTTTTAAATCCTCCTAGTGCTGGGAACTAATTTTTAAACATGGCTTCAGGGTCGAATTCGTCCTACACTTTTATGGGCACGTGTGTCGGTTTTGTCATATTTTTAGCTATGTCTTTAACTACTTGCCTTTGATTATGTGTAGACAGTAATTAGTAAAGTTAAATTTTTTATAGACCTCTTTTTCAGCCGCTAGCAAGTAGTCCAAAGCCAATCTATTTTGATAGATAGCATTTCTTATCTGAGTTTCTTGCCAGGCCAGAATAGTCAAAACTTGCCCGGTTTTATTAGTGATGATTTCTAAAACAGCTTGCAACCGTATGGCTCGGTTGAGCATGTACATGGGGGTCCAGCATCCCCATGAGCCATCTTGTGTCTAAGTGGCAGGTCTATAGTATTATATAATATTTTAGGAGGTCATTTACCATCTTTCCAATTACCTATGGCTATGCTTTGTTTTCCAAGGGAAGCATAGACAGGGAAGCCCAGGAGTTCACCTGTTTTTATGGGCAGTAGGAAGAAAGATGGTTTAATAGTGCCAATAACACAACTACCTGTCCACTGGTCAGGCAGCTTAGCATAGGCTCTATGTCTACTTATCCAGTAAAACCTGGTGGGGACAGTCCAGTCCTGTGGAATTCTGGGTGCGCCCAGACAGTCTGCGACCTTGGAAATTTACTGAATGGATCTCTTTCTGTGTGACTGGAACTCTACCATGTAACTGGCTTTTTTGGAATCATTATACACTTTTTTGCCCTAGACAACTAAGTCATCCTACAGAATGAGTGAATTTTTTCTTTTTTCTAACTATGCAATGTTGTCCAATAATTGAGACTTTTAGAACCTAGAGATGATTAGGGTGATTCTTTTGGGCCAGGAATTCATCAGGAACTGGGTTCGTAGGCACTAATTCTTAGGCTTCTTATGGCCATTGATCTCTTATTACAGTTTTTTCACAAACATAACATGAACTGACATTTAGAGACTGGGCTACATGCTCGGCTAATTGCAGAAACAAATTTCTGGTTTTTCCTGGAGTCTCTGGTACTGGCACATTTAGTTTATTATAGAAAGTCTGAATTACTGGTTCTGGAGAGAGTTTACGAACCCCCTTTTTTACTAAGATATTTACTGTAGAACCTAGTCTTTTCCTATTGATGCCCAGAGATACGGGTTCTCCTTTTTTTTTTTTTTTAACCTTGGGTTTAAGGGATTTGTAATTATTAATTTTAAGGAGTTGCAGCTTCCACTGGTACAGGAGGCACTGCCTTCTCCTTTTTGGAGCTAAACAGGATCTTTTTTATCCTTTTTTTAAGTAGTCTAGATGACATAAGACCAGTAATTACACATATTTGCACATGAAGTTAATTTATGACAGATATACTTATTTCCTGCCATGTAACCTTTTTTTTTTTTTTTGACTTAAAGAACTGTATCTTATTCTATGCTGATTGCTATTGATAGTGGCACAAGCATTAAATTTTAGGATTATGTGTTTGGAGTCCCCTCTTTCTTCTGTCCTAGCTATTTACTTGTGTTACCTAGAAAAGGAGCGTCCTTAATTTTATTTTAAAAACTGTGATCATGAGAGGCTTAAAATGGGTCATAACATACATCAGGTTGGTTACTTTCTGGGCTACATACCTTGGATAGAATAGTATTATACAAACAAGTTTCTTTTAGAGTCCTGGTACACTTGTAATAACCATAAAATAATAGGACTGTAGCAATCTTTTGTCCTACCTCAGTGACTTGAGGTAGATACTGGGAACAGCCCTCAGTCTGAGGAAGGTCCGTTGAAGTCCTTACTATGCAAGTCCAAATTTTGAGGAAAATGAGTCCTGCGATGAGTTTCCTCATGCTTTGGCCCTGTGAGGACCAGTCAGCTTCCAGATGTCACTGGAGCAGGGCTTGTCGTCATCTTCAGAGTCACTTTGCAGGGGTTGGCGAAGCTGCTCCCATTCACGTACAGCTCCAACGATGTTTAAAGTTGGTCTCGGAGGTTGGGTCCACTAGAATAAACTGAGTCCAATACTTCTACCCAGTTATGTATAACTGGGCTCTCTGATACCAGGAGCAAGGTGGCGGGGTTTAGGGTGTTGCAAACTTCAATGGTTATGTGGGAATTTTCACAGAGCAAGCTTTGGTATCTAGTTAGTCTAGCATTCATTAGCTAATGGTGTCCTTTGGTATTTATTAAAATCACCACAGCATGGGGGGACTTTATGTTTAGGTTTTGCCTAAGAGTTAGCTTATCTGCTTCTCGTGCTAACAGGGCCATTGCTGCCAGGGCCCCTGGACATGGGGGCCAGCCTTTGGATACCCCGTCTAGTTGTTCTGAGAGATAGACCACTGGCCTTGTCCAGGGCCCTACAGTCTGGGTTAAAACTCCAACTGCCATTTTTTCTCTTTCTAACACATAGAGTGTAAAGAGTTTTGTCAGGACACGTAGCCTCTGGGCTGGGGCCAACATGAGTTTTTCTTTTTAACTCATGAAAAGCTCATTGCTGTTGGTTGTAACAGATGTAGTTTATCTAATCTACATTTTTATTGACTGTCATCTACTAAAATATTGACTTAAATCCTGTGACTATGGCCGGGCGCGGTGGCTCAAGCCTGTAATCCCAGCACTTTGGGAGGCCGAGACGGGCGGATCACGAGGTCAGGAGATCGAGACCATCCTGGCGAACATGGTGAAACCCCGTCTCTACTAAAAATACAAAAAACTAGCCGGGCGAGGTGGCGGGCGCCTGTAGTCCCAGCTACTCCGGAGGCTGAGGCAGGAGAATGGCGTAAACCCGGGAGGCGGAGCTTGCAGTGAGCTGAGATCCGGCCACTGCACTCCAGCCTGGGCGACAGAGCCAGACTCTGTCTCAAAAACAAAAAACAAAACAAAAAAAAATCCTGTGACTATTTGATTTCAAGCTTTAAATTGATCTGGTATTCCTTGCAGGGCTCCAGTTGCATCTCAATAGATGTGAGAGTTGAAAGACCTATAAGGGGCTTCTCTCACTTTACGATGTCTCATTATTTTTTTCCTCTGGTTGATGAAATGCTAGGGTGAAAGGGATAGTCAAATGGACTAAAGCACAAGTGCCACTCTAGTTATTTGGCAGAGTACCCAGTAAAGGTACACCCCAATACCACCACACATCCACTTGGGGATGAACAAGGGCTGACTGATTGATAAGCTCTTGAAAATTCTTAAGCTCACTGCATCCCTTCAGGTGTCCAAGGAATGCTAAGTTTCCTCCCTGCCATGAGAGACATGAAGTGACCTTAGTGTTGGGAGACGGAAGCTGGATGGCCCTCGGGGGCTGACCCACAGGGACTTTGGAATGTAACAGAGAGAGCTTGGCATGACTTATTACTCCAGGCTGTAGAATCCTGGAAAAGAGCTACCATGTAGCCCATGCCTGGTCAACTGGAGGACCACCTTAGTGGGAGGGGGACAATCAGGACCTCTAGCCTGCCATGTGCATAAGCATAACAATTGCTTTTGTTTAATGTGCAGATGGAATACTTGATCCATTTCAACCAGGCATTTGCATCTTGGTAAGTATACCAAGATTCTCTTTTTTTTTTTTTTTTTTTTTGAGATGGAGTCTTGCTCTGTTGCCCAGACTGGAGTGCAATGGCCAGATCTCAGCTCACTGCAAGCTCCGCCTCCTGGGTTCACGCCATTCTCCTGCCTCAGCCTCCTGAGTAGCTGGGACTACAGGTGCCTGCCACCTCGCCTGGCTAGTTTTTTGTATTTTTTAGTAGAGACGAGGTTTCACTGTGTTAGCCAGGATGTTCTTGATCTCCTGACTTCGTGATCCGCCCATCTCGGCCTCCCAAAGTGCTGGGATTACAGGCTTGAGCCACCGCGCCCGGCCACGTACCAAGATTCTTAATTGTCAAAGTTTGTTTTAAGTCTTTGACTTCTATGATCCTCTAGTAAAATGAATGTTTCCTTTAGTACCTATCTTTATTAGTTTTTAGACCAAAAAAAGCTAAACACCATTTTATATTTAATAATGCTTTTTGTATGATTTTTATACCAGATAAGCTAAATTTTACCTTTATATTAGTGTGTTATTAATATTAAACTTAATTTTAATAAAACCTTGTAGACATATTTATCTAATTTTTCATGTTTGATCATAAGATTTTATAGACTCTTTTTAACCTCATAATTTTTGTTAAAGAGCAGGTTTAGGCCGGGCGCGGTGGCTCAAGCCTGTAATCCCAGCACTTTGGGAGGCTGAGACGGGCGGATCACGAGGTCAAGAGATCGAGACCATCCTGGCTAACACGGTGAAACCCCGTCTCTACTAAAAAATACAAAAATCTAGCCGGGCGTGGTGGCGGCGCCTGTAGTCCCAGCTACTCGGGAGGCTGAGGCAGGAGAATGGCGTGAACCCAGGAGGCGGAGCTTGCAGTGAGCTGAGATCTGGCCACTGCACTCCAGCCTGCGCGACAGAGCGAGACTCCGTCTCAAAAAAAAAAAAAAAAAAAAAAAAAAAAAAGAGCAGGTTTAAGAAAAACCTGTTGCATTTTTACTTTAATGTCTAGTTCACAGAAAAACTGGATGATACCTTTTTAACTTTAGCTAATATGTTTACACACAGAATTTTCTTTACAATTAACGTTTTAAAACTTGCTTAAACTTTCAAAACAATATTTTTTTAACCTTTTAATGTAGGTAAAAATCCACATTCTTATGCCTCCTTATAATTTTTTACTAAAGATATATTTTACTTTTCTTATACACCTTGCACATAAACTGTTTCTTCAATAGTACTCAGGAGGCCTATTACTTTTAAATTACACAACATTTTTTGCATAACATTTTTGTACAACTTTTTTTCTTTTATGACTTCTGCAGACAATTTTTCGACATGTCTCAACTTTTTGACTTATTACAAACACTTTTTTCTTGAAACAACCAGGTAATTTATTTCAGGACAAGAATTTACCATATAACTTTTTTTAATATACATTCTGCCTCCTCCCTTTTTTCCTTTTTTTGGAAATTTTTAAACATAGTTCCTAGTGGGGTGGGCTTATTTGTGCCTGACCCATGCTTCTTCAAGACAAAACACCACGCTCACACCACACGCGCACCGCAAAACAAAAAACAGGTTAAAAGGGCACACACACGCTTCTGCAGTTTACACTAAACCAAAATCAAAACCAAAATCAGAATATCCAGAAATCCAGGCCAGGTCAAAACCAAAACCAGAGTATCAAGCAAGCTAAGTCAAGTCAAAAACAAAAACCAAAGTGCCGGTACAGGCACCCCGTGGGTGATCAGGCCACGCTTCCACCCAAACGGAGTAGGCCAATTCTCAAGACCAGTCCTGTCAAGCAATTTAGACCAAGTCAAAACCAAAACCAACACCAAAGTGCCAATAAAGGCACACTGTGGGTGATCAGGCCACGCTTCCACTCAAATGGAGTGGGCAAGTTCCAAAGACTAGTCTTACTAAGTTTCAGACGTCCAGACTCCAAGTGCCAGTGCCTTCCCAGTATTCAGCCATGTGTTAATCCTCTGTGAGGGCCTGCTACGTGCTGCTCTGGAGAAGCGTTCCACCGGGGCAATTGCCTACCCGGGAGCGCTCTTTGGATGGCGTCACTCAGGCTGGCCAGGGTCCCCCGCAGGGATGCTTCACAGGGCAGGCCTAAGCCGCCTAAGGGGCTGCCTCGCTTACTTTCCCGGTCAGGGAACGAAGAAATGTAGCAGGACGAGCCGCAGACAAAACCTCTCAGACACCGGTTGTAGAAGGAAGGGCTTTAATTCAGCTGGGAGCATCAGCAAGCTACTGCCTTAAAATCCAAGCTCCCCGAGGGCACAATTTCTGTCCCTTTTAAGGGCTCATAACACTAAAGATTTCACATGAAAGAGTCGTGATTGATTTGAGCAAGTAGCGGGTACATGACAGGGGCTGCAGGCACTGGCGGTCAGAGTGAAACAGAATGGAGCAGGGAGTTTCACAATGTTCTTTTATACAATGCCGGGAATCTATGGATAACATCGGTTTCTAAGTCATGAGTTGATTTTTAACTACTAGGTTTAGGCCAGGCAGGCCCAGGCCGGGTTTTGGGCCCGGGGCTGGGCTGCCTGTCTTTGGTTTCACCTCCTTGTTTTTTCTTAAAACAGGTACTGAGTATAAAACAATATGAGAGGGCCTCTCTCTTTCCTCATTAGAAGCTTCAAATGACAACAACGTTCACGGGGCAAGTGGCTCACAGCTATAATCCCAGCACTTTGGGAGGCAGAGGTAGGTGGATCACATGAGGCCAGGAGTTCAAGACCAGCCTGGACAAGATGGTGAAACCCCATCTCTACTAAAAATACAATAATTAGCCAGGTGTGGTGGCACACACCTGTAATCCCAGCTACTTGGGTGGCTGAGGCATGAGTATCGCTTGAACCCAGAAAGCAGAGGTTGCAATGAGCTGCGATTGCGCCACTGCACTCCAGCATGGAGAACAGAGCAAGACTCTGTCTGAAAAAAAAAAAAAAAAAAAAAAAGACATTCATCTTACTCTTCAATCTGCAATTTGGGAAGGCTTGGGAGGAATAAACTCAACCTTGGCTTCAGCTGGGTGGCTCAAAATCTGGGGGCTGGAATCATCTGAATGTTTGCTTGCACATAAATGTGTCAGTTGCTACCGGCTACAGGCTGAGACCCTCGCTGGGGCCATTGCTTGGAACACCTACATGTGGTCTCCTTGCAGCCTGAGCTTCACAACAATCATTCTAAGAACAAGTGAATGTGTGAGCCAGGTGGAAATCATATTATCTTTTCTTTTTCTTCTTCTTCCTCTCCTTCTCCTTCTCCTTCTCCTTCTTTTTCTTCTTGAGATGGCAGGGCGGGGGTGGGACTCAGGGTCTCAGGCTGGCCCAGGCTGGCCTCGAACTCCTGGACTCAAAGGATCCTCCCACGTCAATCTGCTGAGTAACTGGGACTACAGGCATGCATCACTGCACCCAGCTCCCATATTACCTTTTCTCACCCAGACTCCGAAGTCACGCAGAATCATTTCCATTGCATTTTTTTCCATAGAGGCTGATACAATGTTTTCCCTAAATTCAAGAGAAGGGCAAATGGCCAGGAGTATCATGTGGGACAGGAAATACGTTGTGGCTATTTTTGGAAAATACCACCTGTTACCCACGGAAACTTAACCCAGTCTTGCAGGGGGATGAGGGAGGCTTCCCAGAGGAGGTGGCATTCTAGCTGAGATCTGAAGAACGCGTAGGCATTCATCATGAGAAAAATCACGAACAGCTGTGATTTTTGAGGTGGGAGACAGCATGATATATTTCAAGAGTTTAAAAAAAAAAAAAAAGATTAGTTTCCCAGGCTGCAGAGAGGAAGAGGAAGAGAGTACAAGATAATCCCAGAGCAGCCAGAGGAGCGGAGCACACAGCACCTTGCGCTAAGTTCAGGCTTTAGCATCGATGCTGGTGGAAACTGTCCAAGGGCTTTGAGCAGAGGAGCTGCAGGTTCAGGTTTGCATTTGAAAGTGATCACTCTGGCTGCTCTGCAGGAAAGCCATTGGAGGGCAGCCAGGGAGGGTGGCGGGAGGCTGTTTCATCATTTAGGCAAAGGACGACGGTGGCTTAGACCAGGATGGGAGCAGTGGAAGTAGAGAGCAGTGGGTGGAAGGGAGTGGTATTTAGAAAGTAAAGCATGGAAGATTCGTGGCTCCCAGCCAGGAAAGGGATTCTGCTTCGTTTCAGTGCGTTCTTGTATGAAGAGCAGCGAAGGCAGACTGAACACTTTGTGGCCACCAGATGTCCGGACAGTCCATTTCTTACAAAAGCCTCCCAGTGTTACAGGAAGTGGGTCCCAATCCAGATCCCCCCAGAGAGGGTTTTTGGATTTCACGCAAGAAAGAATTCAGGGCGAGTCTGTAAAATGAAAGCAAGTTTATAAGGAAAATAAAGGAATAAAGAGTGGCTACTCCATAGACAGAGCAGCCCCGAGGGCTGCTTGTTCCCCATTTTTATGGTTATTTCTTGATGATATGCTAAACAAGGGGTGGATTATTCATGCCTCCCCGTTTTAGACCACAGAGGGTCACTTCCTGACGTTGCCACGGCATTTGTAAACTGTCATGGTGCTGGTGGGAGTGTAGCAGTGAGGACCATCGGAGGTCACTCTCCTGGCCATTTTGATTTTGGTGGATTTTGGCCGGCTTCTTTACTGCAACCTGTTTTATCAGCGAGGTCGTTATGACCTGTATCTTGTGCTGACCTCCTATCTCATCCTGTGACTAAGAATGCTTTAATTGTCTGGGAATGCAGTGCAATAGGTCTTAGCCTTATTTTACCCAGCCCCTATTCAAGTCGGAGTTCCTCTTGTTCAAACACCTCCGACACTGTTACAGGAAAGGGGTTCCGATCCAGACCCCAAGAGAGAGTTCTTCGATCTCACTCTAGAAAGAATTCAGGGCCAGTCCATAGAGTAAACTGAAAGCAAGTTTATTAGGGAAGTAAATGACTAAAGAATGGCTACTCCATAGACAGAGCAGCCCTGAGGGCTACTGGTTGCCCATTTTTATGGTTATTTCCTTTTGAGATGAAGTCTTACTCTATCACCCAGGCTGGAGTGCAGTGGCGCGGTCTCAGCTCACCGCAACCTCTGCCTTCCAGGTTCAAGTGATTCTCCTACCTCAGTCTCCCAAGTAGCTGGGATTACAGGTGTGCGCCACCACGCCTGGCTAATTTTTGTATTTTTAGTAGAGACAGGGTCTCACCATGTTGGCCAGGCTGGTCTCGAACTCCTGACCTCCAATGATCTGTCCACCTCAGCCTCCCAAAGTCTCCCAAAGTGCTGGGATTACAGGCGTGAGCCACTGCGCCCGGCCAGTTATTTCTTGATGATATGCTAAACAGAGGGTGGATTATTTATACCTCCCCTTTTTAGACCATATAGGGTAGCTTCCTGATGTTACCATAGCATTTGTAAAATGTCATGGCACTGGTGAGAATGTAGCAGTAAGGACGACCAGAGCCACTCTCGTCTCCATCTTGGTTCTCTCTGGCTTCTTTACTGCGGGCTATTTTATCAGCAAGTTTTTATTTGTTTGTTTGTTTTTGTTTTTGTTTGTTTGTTTCAGACGGAGTTTCGCTCTTGTTACCCAGGCTGGAGTGCAATGGAGCGATCTTGGCTCACTGCAACCTCCACCTCCCGGTTCAAGTGATTATCCTGTCTCAGCCTCCCGAATAGCTGGGATTACAGGCGTGCACCACCACACCCGGCTAATTTTGCATTTTTAGTAGAGACAGGGTTTCTGCATGTTGGTCAGGCTGGTCTCGAACTCCTGACCTCAGGTGATCCACCCACCTCAGCCTCCCAAAGTGCTGGGATTACAGGCGTGAGCCACTGCGCCCAGCCAGCAAGGTCGTTATGACCCGTATCTTGTGCCAACCTCCTAACTCATCCTGTGACTTAGAATGCCCTAACTATCTGGGAATGCAGCTCAGTAGGTCTCAGCCTTATTTTACCCAGTCCCTATTTAAGATGCTGTTGCTCTGGTTCAAATGCCTCTGACACCAGCAACCTATTAGTCACCGTCCTTGAGGGCCAACAGAGTTGTCCCACAGAGTGCCCCTCCCTGCAAGGAATGTGGCGTCTACTCAAATTTGTTTTCTCTCAAATGATCAGCAAAGGCCCTCTTTCATTTGGGGAAGAGGAAACTGTTACCGAAAAGGGGTCCTCATCCAGACCTCAAGAGAGGGTTCTTGGACTTGTGCAAGAAAGAATTCAGGGTGAGTCTATAAAGTGAAAGCAAGTTTATTAAGAAAGTAAAGGAAGACAGGTGGCTCACACCTGTAATCCCAGCACTTTGGGAGACCAAGACAGGCAGATCACTTTTTCTCTATTAAAAAAAAAAAAAAAAGCAAAAATTAGCCTAGCGTATTGGTGCATGTCTGTAGTCCCAGCTACTTGGGAGGCTGAGGCAGGTGAATTGCTTGAGTCCAGGAAGTCGAGGCTGCAGTGAGCCATGGTGGCTGGAGTGTCACTGCACTCCAGCCTGGGAAATAGAGCAAGATCCTGTCTCAAAAGAAAAAAAAAAAAAAGGGAAAAGGCCAGGTGCAGTGGCTCATGCCTGTAATCCCAACACTTTGGGAGACTGAAGCAGGCGGATCACCTGAGTTCAGGAGTTCAAGATCAGCCTGGTTAAGATGGTGAAACCCCATCTCTACTAAAAATACAAAAATTAGCCAGTTGTGGTGGCAGGCACCTGTAATCCCAGCTACTCGGGAGGCTGAGGCAGGAGAATCACTTGAACCTGAGAGGTGGAGGTTGCAGTGAGCCGAGATTGCACCATTGTGCTCTAGCCTGGGTGACCAGAGCAAAACTGCATCTCAAAAAACAAAAATAAATTTAAAAAATGGAGAAAAAGAAAGTAAAGGAATAAAAGAATGGCTACTCCATAGGCAGAGCAGTGATATGAGCTGCTCGATTGCATATACTTACAGTTATTTCTTGATTATAGGTTAAACAAGGGATGGATTATTCATGAGTTTTCTGAGAAAAGAGGTGAAGATTTCCCAGAACTGAGGGATCCCTACCCTTTTAGACCCTATAGGGTAACTTCTAGAGGTTGCCATGGCATTTGTAAACTGTCATGGCGCTGGTGGGAGTGTCTCTTAGCATGCTAATGTATTATAATTTGTGCATAATGAGCAGTGAGAACCACCAGAGGTCACTTTCACGTCATGCTGATAAAGCCCTGCATCCTGGCCGGGCGTGGTGGCTCATGCCTGTAATCCCAGCGCTTTGGGAGGCCAAGGTGGGCGGATCACCTGAGGTCAGGGGTTCAAGACCAGCTTGGCCAACATGGCGGAATTCCATCTTTACTCAAAAAAGAAGAAAATTAGCCAGATGTGGTAGTGGCACAGACCTGTAATCCCAGCTACTCGGGAGGCTGAGGCAGGAGAATCGCTTGAACCCAGGAGGTGGAGGTTTCAGTGAGCCAAGACCACGCCACTGCACTCCAGCCTGGGCAACAGAGTGAGACTCTATCTCAAAAAAGAAACAAAAACAACAACAACAAAAACCCTGCATTGGCCGGGTGCGGTGTCTCAAGCCTGTAATCCCAGCACTTTGGGAGGCCGAGGGGGGCAGATCACCCGAGGTGAGGAGTTCCAGACCAGCCTGACCAGTATGATGAAATCCCATCTCTACTAAAAATACAAAAATTAGCCGGATGTGGTGGCATGTGCCTGTAATACTAGCTACTCGGGAGGCTGAGACAGGAGAATCACTCGAACCCAGGAGGCAGAGTTTGCAGTGAGCCAACATAGCGCCATTGCACTCCAGCCTGGGCAATAAGAGTGAAACTCTGTCTCAAACAAAAGCAAAAGCAAACAAACAAACAAACACCACCACCACCCCCCATCCTGTTTTATCAGCAGGGTCTTTGTGACCTGGGTCTTGTGTCCACCTCCTATCTCACCCTGTGGCTTAGAATGCCTCACCTCCTGGGAATGCAGCCCTGCAGGTCTCAGCCTCATTTTACCCAGCCCCTATTCTAGATGGAGTAAGCTTGTTTCAAACGCCTCTGACAAAACCACAAACCAATTCCATCTAAGGCATGTGTGTACATGCATGTGTGTGCACACATGTGTATATTTATGAGAACAACAGTACAAAGACGTCTTTTAATTTTATTTCTATTTATTTATTTTCTGAGACAGGGACTCGCTCTGTCGCCCAGGCTGGAGTGCAGTGGTGCCATCACAGCTCACTGCAGCCTTGACCCCCTGAGTAGCCAGGGCTACAGGCATGTGCCACCATGCCTGGTTAATTTTTTATTTTTATTTACTTTTTTTACAGACAGGGTCTTACTATGTTGCCCAGGCTGGATATTCTTATTTTTATCAAACATAAAAAGGTTCTACTGGGCCAGGTGCAGTGGCTCACACCTGTAATCCCAGTACCTTGGGAGGCCGAGACAGGTGGATCACCTGAGGCCAGGAGACCAGCCTGGGCAACATGGCAAGACCTCATCTCTAAAAAAAAAAATTTTTTTTTTTTTTGAGACAGAGTCTCGCTCTGTCACCAGCATAGAGTGCAGTGGCATGATGTTGGCTCACAGCAAATTCCACTTCTGGGTTCAACTGATCCTCCTGCCTCAGCCTCCCAAGTAGCTGAGACTACAGGTGCACACCACCACGCCCAGCTAAGTTTTTGTATTTTTAATAGAGACAGGGTTTCACCATGTTAGCCAGGATGGTCTCTATCTCTTGACCTCATGATCCGCCAGCCCGGGCCTCCCAAAGTGCTGGGATTACAGGTGTGAACCACTGCGCCTGCCCCCCAAAAAAAATTTTTTTAAAGACCGTCTGAGTCTGAGTCTGAGGTCAGAGATGAAGCAGCAGAGAAATAACGATGCTGCTGGCCTTGAAGAAGGAAGCAGCTGTTTTGCAAACTGCCTGTGGAGAGGGGCAGCTGAGGTCTCCACTCCTATAGCTTTGAGGGGCTCGATTCTGCCAAGAATCTGAAGGAGCTTGGATGAAGACCCCGAGGCTCTCAATGAGAACCCAGTCCGGCTGACACCTTGTGAGATCCTGAACAAAGAACCCAGTCATGCCATGCCCAGACTCCTGACTTGCAGAAATGATAAGAAGTGGATGTTATTTTAAGCTTCTAAGTTTACAATAATTTACTAAGGAGTGATAGAGAATGAACACACCTACGAAGTATTCTTGTCAAAAATATCTATCCTGGGCCAGGCGCAGTGGCTCATGCCTGTCATCCCAGCACTTTGGGAAGCCAAGGCGGGCAGATCACTTGAGGCCAGGAGTTTCAGACCAGCCTGGCCAATATGGCAAAACCCTGTCTCTACTAAAAATACAAAAATTAGCCGAGCGCCTCTAATCCTAGCTGCTTGGGAGGCGGAGGCAGGAGAATTGCTTGAACCCAGGAGGCGGAGGTTGCAGTGAGCCGAGATTGCGCCACTGCATTCCAGTCTGGGCGACAGAGTGAGATTCTGTCTCCAAAAAAAAAAAAAGAAAAAGATTAGGCCGGGCGCGGTGGCTCATGCCTGGGAGGCTGAGGCAAGTGGATCACCTGAGGTCAGGAATTCAAGACCAGCCTGGCCAACACGGTGAAACCCCAGCTCTACTAAAAATACCAAAAATTAGCCAGGCGTAGTGGCGGGTACCTGTAGTCTGTGGACTGTAGTCCCAGCTACTCAGGAGGCTGAGACAGGAGAATCTCTTGAACCCGGGAGGCAGAGTTTGCAGTGAGCTGAGATCGCACCATTGCACTCCAGCCTGGGCAACAGGAGCAAAACTCTGTCTCAAAAAATAAAAATAAAAATAAATTGTCTCTCCTGTGATAAGAATGTGTCAATGCAAGTTCATTCATTGTAACAAATGCACCACTTGTTAGAGTGAGGCATGTTGGTGGAGGAGGCTGTGCATGAGGGGGAGCATGAGGTAGATGGGAAATCTCTGCACTTTCCACTTAATTTTGCTGTGAACCTAAAACTACTCTAAAAAAAGAAAGCCTATTTTTAAATTTTTTATAAAAAATGTTTACCTTAAATTTAATCAAGCTTTAAGACCAAGGGTAGGCATATATACATATGTACATATAAATACATATGTATATATACACACATACACACATATATGTATATGTGTGTATACATACATATATACACATACATATATGTATATATGTGTACACGTATGTATATGTATGTGTGTATATATAAACATGTATATGTGTATGTGTGTATATATACACATGTATATGTGTATGTGTGTATATATACACATGTATATATGTGTGTGTATATATACATATGTATATATGTGAGTATGTGTGTATATATACATATGTGTATATATACACATATATAGGTATATATTTGGTAAATATATATATATTTTGGTAAAGGGCCAGATTAGAAATATTTCTGATGGCCAGGCGCCATGTAATCCCAGCACACTGCAGGGATCACTTGAGCCCAGGAGTTGCAGACCAGCCTGGGCAACATAGTGAGACCCCCTCTCTACCACAAATTTAAAAATTAGTCAGGTGTGGTGGTGCACACCTGTAGTTTCAGCTACTTGGGAGGCTGAGGCAGGAGGATCACTTGAGCTCATAATTTCAAGGCTGTAGTGACCCATGATTATACCACTTCACTCCAGCCTGGGTGACAGAGACTCTGTCTGAAAAATAAAAAAGATATTAACTAACAATTAGTAATTCTCATAGGTGTGTGTGCTTATATAGGAATATGACCTTCCTGAGACACTTGTCTGATGTATGTAGGGGTGAGGTATCTTGCTGTCCCCAGGGCCAGGATGAGGGTAAGGTCAGTTCCTGCAAATGCACAGTCAGATCCCAACTTTATATAAAATGTTGATGTTTTGTCATCATTCATTTTTAAATTCATTTTGATTTTTAAAAACATGATAATAGGCCAGGCACGGTGGCTCACGCCTGTAATCCCAGCACTTTGGGAGGCCAAGCGGGGAGCAGATCACTTGAGGTCAGGAGTTCAGGACCAGCCTGGCCAACATGGCAAAACCTCGTCTCTACAAAAAATACAAAAATTAGCTGGGCGTGGTGGCCTGTAGTCCCAGCTGCTCAGGAGGCCGAGTCAGGAGAATTGTTTGAACCCAGGAGTCAGAGGTTGCAGTGAGCCAAGATCACACCACTGCACTCTAGTCTGGGCAACAGAGCAAGACCTTGTCTCAAAAAAAAAAAAAAAAAAAAAAAATTATTTGTCTTCCAAAAAAAAAATAAAATAAGAAAATAAAAGACAATATTATTTGTCATGATTGCTGAGTAAATCACGACAATCACGATTGCTGAGTAAAGTGGTGCAATCATAGCTCTCCACAGCCTTGAGCTCCTGGGCTCAAGTGATCCTCCCACCTTAGCCTCCCAAGTAGCTTGGACTGCAGGTGTGCACCAGAATGCCCAGCTAACGAAAAAAACTTTTTTCTTTTTTTTTTTTTTGGAGAAACGGGGTCTCAAACTCCTGGGCTCAAGTGATCCTCCTGCCTTGGCCCCTCAAAATGCTGGGATTACAAGCATTGACCAGCCAACTGTCAAACTTTCTTAGCAACCAAACTCTTTCTGAAATGAATAAACACTGCAAAAACCCCCAATATAAGCAATAATTTGGTGTAGCATTTTATTAGTAAAAAGTTATTTCCAATGTCTAAATTAGGATTTACCTACAAAAGAATTGATTCTCACTGAGGCTGTTGAGATGGACGTAGACATTTAAAATCAGAATTTGTAGATGAAATCTTAGTTGGTCTCAACATCCACTTTATTTCTGCATTGGGTAAGCCCTTGATTTACAGAAAAGCAGTGGCAAAGAGTAGCTAATTTTTTCAGGGGCTCCCTTCACAATTTAAGTGGGCTCTTCAGTTAAATGAAAATGGCAGAAGAATCCTAAATTATTAGGTTGGTGCAAAATTAATTGTGGTTTTTGCCATTACTTTTTTTTTTGGAGACAGAATCTCACTCTGTCACTCATGCTGGAGTATAGTGGTGTGATCTCGGCTCACTGCAACCCCCGCCTCCCAGGTTCAAGTCATTCTCCTGCCTCAGCCTCCCAAGTAGCTGGAATTACAGGTGTACGCCACCACACCAGGCTAATTTTTGTATTTTTAGTAGAGACAGGGTTTCACCATGCTGACCAGGCTGCTCTTGAACACCTGGCCTCAAGTGATCCACCCGCCTCGGTCTCCCAAAGTGCTGGGATTACAGGCATGAGTCACCGAGGCTTTTGCCATTATTATTATTATTATCATCATCATTATTATTATGAGATGGAGTCTTGCTCTGTCACACAGGCTGGAGTGCAGTGGCATGATCTCGGCTCACTGCACCCTCCACCTCCTGGTTCAAGCAATTCTCCTGCCTCAGCCTCCTGAGTAACTGAGATTACAGGCCCCCACCACCACGCCTGGCTAATTTTTGTAATTTTAGTAGAGATAGGGTTTCACCATGCTGTCCAGGCTGGTCTCAAACTCCTGACCTCAGGTGATCTACCTGCCTCGGCCTTCCAAAGTGCTGGGACCACAGGCGTGAGCCACTGTGCCCGGCCGGTTTTTGCCATTATTTTTAATATTTTTAATGGCAAAAGCCACAATTACTTTTTGCACCAACCTTAGTAATCTTTAACACCTGAAAAGCTGCTGCCCAATATATCCAAGCATACATCTTAAAATTACAGTTTAAAATATTTTTAAATGAAATTTGACGCTAACATTTGCAGAATTGCCAAAACCTGCCTTGGAAACCTGGTTTGGAAGACGAATGAATGAGATAGCAGTAGGGTCTTGTTCAGCTCAAAAGCCTCTGTTTCTAAGGTTGCTTTTATTGAGACTCTGTCAGGAATTCCACGGAGCGGAGAAGGAATGGCCACCTTGAAGATTTAGACTCTCCTAGCATTAAAGTAAAAGCCTGAGAAGACTGAGAAGGGCTTTTAGAAGGCTGTGGGCAAAGAAGGATCCACTTAAGTGGAATGAAAACAGTTTGACTGTTGAACTTGCACAAAGCAGATGGTTCAAAAGCAAAGCAGGGAGATAGCAGCAGCTCTTTCTCCTTCCAAGAGCCTCCAGTTTTTAAGATTAAAAACCCACATCTTTATCCCAAAAGTTTGGGAGCCAGGGAATAGAGAAGGACGAACTATAACATGTCGATTGTTTTACTGCCAGCTTGAGTTCTGAAGTCAGCTCATTCACCAAAGACGCACACACCAAATGCGCTATAGATACAAATGGAACCAATCGCCAACTTTAAACGTCAGAATATTTTTGCATAAAAGTCTGGATTTCTGGCTTTGTTTATTACAACTGGAAGCACTGACAGCAGTGGGCTGGTTTGGTCATGGCGATTCTGGGCTAGAGTCAGGCTGCTCATACCCACCCTAGACACAATCTCTGCCTTCCACATGTCCAGTCTCCATCTCTCCCTGCTGCTCACCCAACTGCATGGAAGTATCTAGATTAGTCACTAGCTCCTGGGAGCATTTGAGTGTGGTGCCTGTGGAAGAGATGGTTGTGCTCTAGAGACTGAAATTGGAGTGAGGTCTAACAGGAGTGGGACAGATGGCTCGCTCTCAGAGCTCTTGCACCTTGAATTGTGACCTGAATCAAATCATAACTACTTCTACAAGGCTCAGTTTCATTTGTAAAATAGATGCAGAAACCCCTGCCCTCCCTAAAGTGTGGGTTGTGATGAGGATCAGATGACAGCATCTAAAGCTTTATAACCTGTGAAGTTCGGCAGTCCACATCAGTGGTTTGCTATATCTCACATTCATCTATTCCCCCTTCATCTGGTACCAGAACCCGAATTTGCATCTCAGGAATAATCTCTTCTATTCTCAGTTCCAGTGGTAGACATTGGGTCAGTCCAGCCAATTAGAGCTCTGCATTCTCCCCGATATAACAATCGGTTTAGGGCTAGGCGTATGGGCCAATTGGGACCAATAGAGTTGAGGCTAGGACTGTTGGGAAAGAGAAGCTCTCTTTTCTATTGAAATTGGAGACAGCAGCATATTGGCTACCATGTTGCTAACCTGAGGGTGGCAAGTCTGAGAATGAAAATGAAAAAGAGAAAAGAAGAATGGAAAGATGAGAAGAGGCAAGGTCTGGGTCACATAATCTGAAGCCATGGGTCCAGATATACACCAGTAAACATATTCTTTTTGCTTTAACCAGATTAAATGGGGCTAACTCATTGGAGCCCCACACCCCCACCGGGTTTATTTTTTGTTTTGTTTTGTTGTTGTTTTTTTTACACTATCAGGCAGACTTGTGACCATTTGTTTGATTTTGTTTCATTTCCCTGGGCACTCTCTGACTCCAAGTCCTGGGGAGCTCCCGAAGCTGCCACTAGTTCCTCTCTCTGCCTGGATTTGACCATCCACACTGCCTTCTTGAAGTTCCTGAGAGGGTCCTGCTGCGAGGCTCTTGCTGAAAGGCACTGGAAACGCTCTCGGATCAGATAACCATGCCTGGTGGGGGCAATGAAGCCACTAGTGGTTGGGATGATTCTGTTTACCACAGCATGGACAAACTGGACTGTCAGCAGGGTGCCTGTAAGGGTGAAGAGAAGGACACACATGAGAAAAATGGGGTGTAGAGGTCCTCTATGCCCTCTACTAACTTTGGCATGACATTTATTATGCCAAAGAGTCCCTCTTCCTTTATCTGCACAATGGGAATGATAACGGAACCTACACCTACCCAGGGTGATTTTTAAGATTGAAAGTCACCATGCAGGTCATGTGTTTAGTGTAGGTTTTTGGCCCAGAGTGAGCTCAGTAAATATTATTGTTGAAGGAGGAGAAGAAAGAGAGGTTGTGAACTGGCCCAGGATGGGCTTTTAAAGCCACAATCCTCAACCTTCAGCTTCTGAGCCATCTGTAACTTTATGTCAGTTATATATATATCTTTGCTACAGCATATTATACTACAATGTATTATAGTGTTATAGTTTACTATGTATCAGATTACAGTGTATTCTACTACAATGTTATTAGGGTCCACCTGATATTTATTCAGCCACTTACTTGTTTTGTGACCTTGGGCAAGTCTCCTAACCTCTGATCCTCAGTTTCTTCATTGTCAAACAAGGATAGCAATGATACTTATCTTCTATCAGTGTCATAAGGGTTCAAAGAGGTAATACACAATACATGCCTTTTCTATAGGAGACAGTGTAAGAAAGTGACAAAGGCATACTGAAATCAGGCAGATCAGCTTCAAACCTAAGCCTACTAGTTACTCCCTGTGTGCCTTTGGGCAAGTCTGCCAGCCTCTCAGAGTCTCAGTTTTTGCTCTGTAAATGGGAGTGAGCGTTGAGAGAGTTAAATGACTTAAGGACAGTACCCAGTATACAATAAATGTTAACTCATTTTTTTTTTTTTTTTTGACAGGGTCTCACTCTGTTGCCCAGGCTGGAGTGCAGTGGTGCTATCATGGCTCACTGCAACCTCAATCTCCAATGCCTCGACCTCCCATGATCACTTTATCCTCCTGAGTAGCCGGGACTACAAGCATGTACCACCATGCCTGGATAATTTTTATTTTTTATTTTTTGTTTTGTAGAGACAGTCTTGCTATGTTGTCCAGATAAGTCTTGAACTCCTGGTCTCAAGCAATCCTCCTACATTCACCTCCCAAAGTGCTGGGATTGCAGTCTTGAGCCACTGCACCCAGCCAATGTTAACTCTTGCTAAGACCTTAGCATAATACTGAACAGACCAAGAGACATGGTGTTTTCAAAGTGGTTGGTGTTAAAACAGGCTGCTTCTGGCCAGGTGTGGTGGCTCACACCTCTAATTCCAGCACTTTGGGAGGCTGAGGTGGGAGGATCACCTGAGGTCAGGAGTTCAAGACCAGCTTGGCCAACATGGTGAAACCCCTTCTCTACTCAAAATACAAAAATTAGCTGGGTGTGGTGGTGGGTGCCTGTAATCCCAGCTACTCGGGAGGCTGAGGCAGGAGAATTGCTTGAACCTGGGAGACAGAGACTGCAGTGAGCTGAGACTGCACTACTGCACTCCAGTCTGGGCGACAAAGCGAGACTCCGTCTGAAAAACACAAAACAAAAATCAAAAACAGGCTGCTTCTAACGTCTATAAGGCCTGGGGGCAAAGAATGAAATAAGACTCACATCCTAGAAGATAAAATATATAAACATTGCAATTCTAGGGAATAAACGATTAAATAGAATATGCTGTGTCCTCTTATATTGATGAAGGAACCTTCACAAACACATGGAAGGTTTGGAACAGATAGAGAATTCTTGGGTTCCTCAGGGTTCTATGCTGGAATGTAGTGATATAACCAGCCTCCTGCTACTAGTGACTTGACCTTCTTTTCTCATTCTTCCCAGCTCCATCTCACAACCAGCTCAGACACCCAAACTCCATCCATACCACCCCATGGCTACTCCTGAGCCCAGAAGTGAATGCAGCAGGGGCACAGTCTATCCTCGGAAGGATGGCTGCATGCAGGAAGCCTGTGCAAGCCCTAACACAAACTCAAGGCTCTGTAGGGAGTTCTCGAACTCCAGAGCATGGGTCTAGAAGAGGGATTGTGGGCCCTTTGCCTTTGCCTGCAGACACCTTCCTAAAAGCTAAGGGATATAGCTAGAGGTGGCCAGAGCAGGGCCCTCTTATACCCAGGACCCAGATCAGAGCCTTTTCTCTCCAGATCGAAGCTCAATCTTGCCCTAAAAGCAAAATGACTCACCGTCCAGCACACTCCAAACAAGTATAGAGCGATCCTTTAAGCCCACGTACACATACTTGTCATCCTTGGAGAAGCAAGCACATTGGACCCCTCTGCAGTAAGAACTCTGTTGAAAACAGACAAGATGATCTCTCTTTTTCTTGGGATTTTTGTTTGTGCGTGTGTGTTTGTTTGCTTGCTTGTTTTTGAGATGGAGTTTCACTCTTATTGCCTAGGCTTGAGTGCAGTGGTATGATCTCGGCTCACTGCAACCTCTGCCTCCCAGGTTCGAGAGATTCTCTTGCCTCAGCCTCCCAAGTAGCTGGGATTACAGGCATGTGCCACCACGCCTGGCTAATTTTTGTATTTTTATGAGAGATAAGGTTTCACCCTGTTGGTCAGGCTGGTCTCAAACTCCTGACCTCAAGTGATCCACCCGCCTTGGCCTCCCAAACCACTTACAGGCATGAGCCACCGTGCCTGGCCATAGGATTCAATTTCTTTTTTTGATGGGGATTCAATTTCTTAAATTATTTTGCTTATACAGATGTTAGCTATGATTGTATTTAATTAAAAGCTATGTGCTAATGCCACATGGAATCCTGGATTGGATTCTAGAATGTAGAAAAGGAAGGAATTGAAAAGCTGGTAAGATTCCAATAAAGGCTGGACGTGATAGCTCACACATGTAATCCTAGCACTTTGGGAAGCCAAGGTGGGTGGGTGAAACCCTGTCTGTACAAAAAATTTAAAAATTAGTCAGGTGCAGTGGCGTATGCCTGTAGTCCCAGTTACGTAGGAGGCTGAGGTGGAAGAATCACCTGAACCCAGGAGGCGGAGGCTGCAGTGAACTATGATCGCACCACTGTACTACAGCCTGGGTGACAGAGTAAGACCCTGCCTCAAAAAAACAAAAATAAATAAAAGTGAAAATAAAAAGATTCCCATAGGTCAACAGTTTAATTAACAGTACTGTTCACATGTTAACGTCTTCATTTTTGTTTATTAGTTTTGTTTGAGAGACAGAATCTTGCATTGTCATCCAGGCTGGAGTGCAGTGGTGAGATCATAGCTCTCTACAGCCTCGAACTCCAAGGCTCAATCGATCCTCCTGCCTCAGCCTCGTGAGTAGCTGGGGGACTACAGGCACACACCTCCATACCTGGCTAATTTTTTTTTCTAGAGATGGGATCTTGCTATGTTGCTGAGGCTGGTCTTGAAATCCTGAGCTCGAGCAATTCTCTTGCCTTGGCCTCCCAAAGTGCTGGGATTACAGGTGCGAGTCGCTGTGCCCAATCTAGACTTACAAGGCCTTTTTTTTTTTGAGACGGAGTCTCACTCTGTCACCCAGGCTGGAGTGCAGTGGCGTGATCTTAGCTCACTGAAGCCTCCACCTTCCAGGTTCCAGTGATTCTCCTGCCTCGGCCACCCACGTAGCTGGGATTACAGGCATATGCCACCATGCAGGGCTAATTTTTGTATTTTTAGTAGAGACAGGGTTTCGCCATGTTGGCTAGGCTGGTCTCCAACCTCTGGCCTCAGGTGATCCGCCTGCCTCGGCCTCCCAAAGTGCTGGGATTACAGGCTGAGGTGGACGGATCACAAGGTCAGGAGAGTGAGACCATCCTGGCTAACACAGTGAAACCCCATCTCTACCAAAAAAATACAAAAAAAATTAGCCAGGTTTGGTGGTAGGCGCGTGTAGTCCCAGCTACTCAGGAGGCTGAGGCAGGAGAATGGCTTGAACCCGGGAGGCGGAGCTTGCAGTGAGCTGAGATTGTGCCACTGCACTCCAACCTGGGCGACAGAGCGAGACTCCGTCTCAAAAAAAAAAAAAAATGAAATAGCACAGAGCCAGGATTAGGGTGAGGAGAGTGAAGCAGCACTAAGCCAGTGCAGGATTTGATCCAGTTTTTACCTATATTGCTGAGATTTTGTTCTTCATGGAATTTTGGTATTCACTTAAGATTTTTCAAAATATTGCATTAAAATATTACTTCTCGGCCAGGTGCAGTGGCTCAAACCTGTAATCCCAGCACTTTGGGAGGCCGAGGCGAGTCACTTGAGGCCAGGAGTTCAGCCTGCATGACATGGCAAAACCCTTTCTCTACTAAAAACACAAAAATTAGCTGGGTATGGTGGTGCTTACCTGTAATCCCAGCTACTTGGGAGGCTGAGGCAGGAGAGTTGCTTGAACCCAGGAGGCTGCAGTGAGCTGAGATTGCTCCACTGCATTCCAGCCTGGGTGACAGAGCAAGACTCCATCTCAAAAAAAAAAAACAAAAAAAAAACAAAAAACAAAAAAACTTCATTGCTGAGTTTTTGTTTCTTGTTTTCTTGAGATAGGCCTTGCTCTATTGCCCAGGCTAGAGAGCAGTGGCATCCGGGCTCAAGCAATCCTTCCGCCTCTGCCCTCCAAGTATCTGGATCACAGGTGCGCACCACCATGCCCAGCTAATTTTTGCATTTTTTTGTAGAGATAAGGTATCCCTATGTTGCCCAGGCTGGTCTCCAGCTCCTGGCCTCAAGTGATCCTTCTGCCTGGGCCTCCCAAAGTACTGGGTGAACCACTGCACCTGGCCTACCACTGCTGAGCTTTTTGGTACTCCTTTCAACTTTGCAGTCAGTCCAGTGGGTCATGCCTGAAATCCCAGTGCTTTGGGAAGCTGAGGCAGGAGGATCACTTGAACCCAGGAGGTTGAGGCTGCAATGAGCTATGATCGTGCCACTGCACTACAGCCTAGTGACGGTGGAGTCCCTGTCTCTTTAAAAATCAATAACGAAAACAAAATAAGACTTTGCTCCTGAGACAAATGCCTCACTTTTCTTTTTTCTTTTTTCTGAGACGGAGTGTCTGTAGTCAGGCTGGAGTGCAGCAGCGTGATCTTGGCTCACCGCAACCTCTGCCTCCCAAGTTCCGAGTAGCTGGGATTACAAGCATGCAACACCATGCCTGGCTAATTTTTGTATTTCTAGTAGAGACGGGGTTTCACCATGTTGGTCAGGCTGGTCTCGAACTCCCGATCACAGGTGATCCACTCGCCTCAGCCTCTGAAAGTGCTGGGATTACAGGCGTGAGCCACTGCACCCGACCAAGTGCCTCACTTTCTTCACCCTAGTCCCACCCTGGTCGATGGCCCATGGTGTGTGCTTAGTAAATGATGGCCATCTATCGGTTTTCCAAAGCCTGGGTCGAGCATGAACATGGGGAGGCGGTCCACGCACCGTGTAGCTCATCTCAAATTTCCACTTGCATGCCTGCAGGTCCCAGAGACGCAGCAGGGCATCCTCAGACCCGCTGACCACCAACTGCTCCTTGTGGCTGACCTCCACACAGGCAACTCGGCTCCTGTGGGCCTCCAAGGGAAACGCTTTGGAATTTGCACACTCGTAAAGAAAGAGGTCCCCGTTGGTCATGCTGTAGACCACGCGGTAGTCCGTCAGAATGACCACGCTGGAGATGGTCTCGGGCAGCTGGGTATAAAAGGTGTACTTTGGCCCATTGATGACCGGGCAGGGGTCCCCGGGGGCGATGTCCAGCACCAGGACCACGTTGTCATAGGCGATGGCCAGGCGGTCCTCGCACTTGCTCAGGGACATGCAGTGGATTGCTTTCCGGGCTTCGGGAGGGGGAATGCATATCACATCCTGCCTGGAATTCAGGGGGAACACAAGGACGACCCCCGACACGAGGCCAGTGAATAGGAGCTTGCGCTGCTCAGCAACCTCCAGACACCTGACCTCACTGGAGGTGTCCAGGGAATCTTGTTCCTCGCCTGCCAGGGAAGAAAAATGAGAATGACTCACACTGAGAGTGAATCACAGTGGCCCTGCTTCCCTGGTGTTTTTTGTTTTGTTGTGTTTTGTTTTGAGATGGAGTCTCACTCTGTTGCCCAGGCTGTAGTGCAATAGCACGATCTCGGGTCACCGTAACCCCCGCCTTCCGGATTCAAGCAATCCTCCTGCCTCAGCCTCCCGAGTAGCTGGGATTATAGGTGTGTGCCACCACACCCAGCTAATTTTGTATTTTTAGTAGAGATGGGATTTCTTCATGTTGACCACACTGGTCTCGAACTCCCAACCTCAGGTGATCCTACCACCTCGGCCTTCCAAAGTGCTGGGATTAGAGGCGGGAGCCACCACACCCTGCCTGGTGTTCATAAACTTTTTTCTTTTTTCTTTGAGACAGTATTGCTCTGTCTGCCAGGCTGGAGCGCAGTGGCAAGATCGAAGCTCACTGCAGCCTCCAACTCCTAGGTTCAAGCAATTCCCCTGCCTCAGCCTCCTGAGTAGCTGGGACTACAGGCGCCCGCCACTGTGCCCTACTAATTTTTTTTTTTTTTTTTTTAAGAAGTCTGACTTTGTCCTCCAGGCTGGAGTGCAGTGGTGCAATCTCGGCTCACTGTAAACTTTGCCTCCCAGATTCCAGCAATTCTCCCACCTCAGCCTCCCAGGTAGCTGGGACTAGAGGTGCGTGCCACCACATCCAGCTTTTTTTTTTTTTTTTTTTTTTTTTTTTGTATTTTTAATAGAGACAGGGTTTCGCCATATTGGCCAGGCTGGTCTTGAACTCCTGACCTCAAGTGATCCGTCTGCCTCAGCCTCCCAAAGTGCTGGAATTACAAGCGTGAGCCATCGCACCCAGCCTATTTATGTATTTATTTATTAAGAGACCGAGTCTCGGCCGGGCGCGGTGGCTCAAGCCTGTAATCCCAGCACTTTGGGAGGCCGAGACGGGTGGATCACGAGGTCAGGAGATCGAGACCATCCTGGCTAACACGGTGAAACCCCATCTCTACTAAAAAATACAAAAAACTAGCCGGGCGAGGTGGCGGGCGCCTGTAGTCCCAGCTACTCGGGAGGCTGAGGCAGGAGAATGGCGTGAACCCGGGAGGCGGAGCTTGCAGTGAGCCGAGATCTGGTCACTGCACTCCAGCCCGGGTGACAGAGCAAGACTCCGTCTCAAAAAAAAAAAAAAGAGACGGAGTCTCGCTCTGTTGCCCAGGCTGGAGTGCAGTGGAGCGATCATGGCTCACTGCAGCCTCAACCTCCCAGGCTCAAGTGATTTTCCCACCTCAGTCCCCCAAGTGACTAAGACTACAGGCTCGGGCTCCCACCTCAGCCCCCCAAGTGACTAAGACTACAGGCTCGGGCCACCATGCCCAGATAATTTTTGTAGAGACAGAATTTCACCATGTTGCCCAGGCTATTCTTGAACTCCAGGGCTCAACTGATCCTCCCACCTCGGCCTCCCAAAGTACTGGGATTACAGGCATGAGCCATCATGAATTGTCCCATCTTGAAGCAAGGGGGTCAGACTTTTGTATTCCCATATCAGGCAGTCATTGACTGGGGCCATTTCAGGGGAAGTGGTCACATCCCCCTGCCATTTCCAGATGAGAGGCTTCTTTCATCAGTGGGCAATTCCCAGAAGTAAAATGAAGGTGGGGGCACCCTTGGGTCTTCGATAATTGGACAGTGAGGGATTTCTGAGTTTCTCATGAACAGTACTTGGCACAGTCCTGCTGGGAGGATAGAGGTATAGAATCTCCTTGTTAATGGCGGGGCGCGGTGACTCGCACCTTAATCCAAGCACTTTGAGAGGCCGAGGTAGATGGATCACCTGAGGTCAGGAGTTTGAGACCAGTCTGACCAACATGACGAAACTCTATCTCTACCAAAATACAAAAATTAACCAGGCGTGGTGACAGGCACCTGTAATCCTAGCTACTTGGAAGGGAGGCTGAGGCACAAGAATCGCTTGAACCCAGGAGGTGGAGGTTGCAGTGAGTCAAGATCATGCCACTGCACTCCAGCCTGGGCAACAGATGGACACTGCCTCTCAAAAAAAGAAAAAAGAAAGAAAGAAAAGAAAAAGAAAAAAGAAACTCCTTGTTAATGATGAAATAATAGGAGAAAAGAATCCTGATTTTCAAGCTTATTCTCAACTTCATTCAGTCATTAACTTGGAAAACCTTTTTAGAGTAACAGCCCGCTAGGCAAAGCTCTGGGGGTTGGCAGGGAGCAAGTCAAGTGAGGTTACAATTCTCAAGGTGCTTGTTTGCTAGTTGCAGGGTGAACCAGGACCCAAGGAAATGGAGAGATGCCAGGTGCAGGCTCATGCCTGTAATCCCATCTATTCAGAAGGCTGAAGTGAGAGGATGGCTTGAGACCAGGAGTTCAAGACCAGTCTGGGCAAAAGAGTGAGACCCTCACCTCTACAAAAACATTAAAAAATTAACCAGGTGTGGTGGTGCCCACCTCTAATCCCAGCACTTTGGAAGGCTGAGGCAGGCAGATTGCTTGAACCCAGGAGGTCAAGACCACCCTGGGCAACATAGAGAGACCCTATCTCTACAAAACACACAAAATTTGGCCGGGCGCCATGGTTCATGCCTGTAATCTCAACATTTTGGGAGGCTGAGGCGGGTGAATCACTTGAGGTCAAGAGTTCGAGACCAGCCTGGACAACATGGTGAGACCCCATCTCTACTAAAAATACAAAAATTAGCCAGGCAAGGTGTTGCACACCTGTAATCTCAGCTACTCGGGAGGCTGAGGCAGGAGAATTGCTTGAACCTGGGAGGCAGAGGTTGCAGTGAACTGAGATCATGCCACTACACTCCAGCCTGGGTGATACAGCGAGACTCCATCTCAAACAAAACGACAACAACAACAACAACAAAATAATAAAAATAAATAAATATTTTTAAAAATGTAAAAGTCTCCAGGAGACAGGCATGGTGGTGCACCTGTGGTTCCAGCTACTTAGGAGGCTGAGGCGGGAAGATCGCTTGAGCCCAGGAGTTCGAGGCTGCCGTGAGCCGTCACTGTACCTCTTCACTCCAGCCTAGGCAGTAGAGTGAGCCCTGTCTCTTAAATGCAACAGAACAGCAGAAAAAGAGGCCCCAGGGAGCCTCTTTGCCCCTTTCTACCATGTGAGGACAAAGAAAAGTTGGCCATCTGTGATCCAAAAAGACAACACTCACTAGATACCGAGTTAAAAAAAAAAATTATTTTAACCCAAGACACCAAAGTTGCTGACACCTTGATCTTGGACTCCCCAGCCTCCTCCAGAAATATGATAAATAAATTTCTATTCTTTCTTTAAATTAAAAAAAAAAACAAAAAACAGAGAGACAGGGTCTCTGTTGCCCAGGCTGGAGTGCAGTGGCACTATCATAGCTCACTGTAGCCTTGAACTCCCCAGCTCAAGAAATCCTCCTGCCTCAGACTCTGGAGTAACTAGGACTACAGGTGTGTACCACCAAGCCTGATACCTTTACAAATTTATTGTAGAGGTGGGGTCTCACTATGTTGCCCAGGCTGATCTCAAACTGCTGGTCTCGAACTTCTGGCCTCAAGTGATCCTCTCTCCTCAGTCTCCCAAAGTGCTGGGATTACAGGCATGAGCCACAACACCTGGCCCCATTTGCTGTTCTTGCTAAGCCAGCCAATCCATGGCATCCTGTTATAGTGGCCACATTGACTAAGACTGGTGCTGTGCCTCTTCCAGGGCTCCCCATGGAATGAGGCTGAGGGGGACTTTAGCTGAACCTGCATTCTAGCCCAACCCTTTCCCCCGCCAGCCCTGTTTTCTCATCCCCCTCTGGGGTTCTCCTGGAAACACCCCTCAATACATCACTTGTGCAAATATCCTCATCACAGACCCAGCTTCTAGGTAACCTGAATTAAAACAGGCCAAACAAAAACAACCAGATTACCAACTACCTTATGCAGAAAATGTATAAAATGAAATCCTGTTTTTGAACAGCTTACTTTATTATTTTTTTTTTCTCAGGGAGTGCAGTCTCACTCTGTTGCCGAGGCTGGAGTGCAGTGGCATGATCTTGGCTCACTGCAGCCTCCGCCTCCCAGGTTCAAGCAATTCTCCTGCCTCAGCCTCCCCAGTAGCTGGGATTACAGGCATGCACCACCAAGCCCAGATAATTTTTTTTTTTTTTTTTTAGTAGAGATGGGGTTTTGCCATGTTGGCCAGGCTGGTCTCCAACTCCTGACCTCAAATGATCCACCCACCTCAGCCTCTCAAAGTGCTGGGATTACAAGTGTGAGGCACCATGCCCAGCCATGACTAGCTACTTTCCACTTGATTGAAGTTATAGGTGTGTTATGCACTGAAGATTTGTGTTCCCCCACCACCAAATTCCTATGTCAAAATCCTCACTCCCCATAGGATGGTATTAGGAGCTGGGGCCTGTCTAAGTCTGTTGGTGTTGCTATGAAGGACTACCTGAGGCTGGGTAATTGACATGGTTAGGCTGTGTCCCCACCCAAATCTCATTTTGAATTGTAATAATTCCCATGGGTCAAGACCGAGGCCAGGTGGAGATAACTGAATCATGGAGGCAGTCTCCCCCATACTGTTCTCATGGTAGTGAGTAAGTCTCATGAGATCTGATGGTTTTGTAAAGGGCAGTTCCCCTGCACACGTTCTCTTGCCCGCTGCCATGTAAGACGTGACTTTGCTCCTCATTTGCCTTCTGCCGTGATTGTGAGGACTTCCCAGCCATGTGGAACTGTGAATCCATTAAACCTCTTTCCTTTACAGATTACCCAGTCTCAGGTATGTCTTTTTTACTTTATTTTATTTTATTTTATTTTATTTATTTTTGAGACAGAGTCTTACTCTTGCCCAGGCTGGAGTGCAGTGGCAAGATCTTGGCTCACTGCAACCGCCATCTCCCAGGTTCAAGCGATTTCCGGCTAATTTTTGGAATTTTAGTAGAGACAGGGTTTCACCATGTTGGCCAGGATGGTCTCAAACTCCTGAACTCAAATGATCAGCCTACCTTGGCCTCCCAAAGTGCTAGGATTACAGGCATGAGCCACCATGCCCGGCTTCAGGTATGTCTTTATTAGCAGTATGAGAACAGACTAATACAGTAATGCATAATTATGAATAAGAGGTGTATATGGCTCATTGTTCTGCAGGCTGTACAGGAAGCATGATGCCAGACTTTGCTTCTGGTGAGGGCCCCAGGCTGCTGCTTCTTAATACGAAAGGTGAAGGGGGACTGGGGTGTGCAGAGGTCATATGGCCAGAGGAAGCAAGAGAGAGGGAAGTGCCAGCTTCCTTTTTCTTTTCTTTTTTTTTTTTTTTTAATTGAGATAGGGTCTTGCTCTGTCATCTAGGCTGGAATGCAGCGGTGCAATCACAGTTCACTACAGCCTCAAATTCCTGGGCTCAAGCAATCCTCCTGCCTCTGTCTCTCTAGTAGCTGAGACTATAGGTGAATATCACCATGCCCAGCTAATTATTTTTATTTTTGTTTATTTATTTATTTATTTTTGAGACAGAGTCTTGCTCTGTCACCCAGGTTGGAGTGCCATGGCGCTCACTGCAACCTCTGCCTGCTGGATTCAAGTGATTATCCTGCCTCAGCCTCCTGAGCAGCTGGGATTACAGGTGCCTGCCACTACGCCCGGCTAATTTTTGTATTTTTAGTAGAGATAGGGCTTCACCATGTTGGCCAGGCTAGTCTTGAACTCCTGACCTTGTGATCCACCCACCTCGGCCTCCCAAAGTGCTGGGACTATAGGCGTGAGCCATCATGCCCGGCCATTATTTTTATTTTTATTGCGACAGGGTTCATGTTGCCCCGGCTGGTCTCGAACTCCTGGCCTCAAGCAATCTTCCTGTTTCTGCCTCCTGAGTAGCTGGGGTCAGGTTCTTTTTAACAACCTCATGAGAACTAACAGAGTAGGAACTGACTCACCACCACCACTGCCTCACCAGGAGAGGGCATTAACCTATTCACGAGGGATGTGTCCTTATGACTCAGACACCTCCCATGAGGCCTCCCTCCAACACTGGGGATTACATTTCTTTTTTTATTGTTGTTTTGTTGTGAAACAGGGTCTTGTTCTGTCGTCCAGGCTGGCGTGCAGTGGCACTATCTCAGTTCACTGCAACTTCTGCCTCCTGGGCTCAAAATGATCCCACCACCACAGCCCCCCAAGTAGTTTGGACTACAGACATGTGCCACTACACCCAACTAATTTTTGTCTTTCATGTAGAGATGTCTGGTCTCAAACTCCTGAGCTCAAGTGATCCACCCACCTCAGCCAACCCAAAGTGCTGGGATCACAGGTGTGAGTCACTGTGCTGTGCCTAGCTTTTTTTTTTTTTTTTTTTTTTTTTGAGACGGAGTCTCGCTCTGTCGCCCAGGCTGGAGTGCAGTGGCCGGATCTCAGCTCACTGCAAGCTCTGCCTCCCGGGTTCCCGCCATTCTCCTGCCTCAGCCTCCCGAGTAGCTGGGACTACAGGCGCCCGCCACCTCGCCCAGCTAGTTTTTTGTATTTTTTAGTAGAGATGGGGTTTCACCGTGTTAGCCAGGATGGTCTCGATCTCCTGACCTTGTGATCCGCCCGCCTCGGCCTCCCAAAGTGCTGGGATTACAGGCTTGAGCCACCGCGCCCGGCCTTTTTTTTTTTTTTTTTTTTTTTTTTTTTACAGACAGGATCTCACTCTGTCACCCAGGTTGGGGTGCAGTAGTGTGATCATGGCTCACTGTAACCTCAACTTTCCAGGCTCAAGCTATCCTCCCACCTCAGCCCCCCAAATAGCTAGAACAACAAGCACATGCCATCCACCACATCCAGCTAAGTTTTTTTTTTTTTTTTTTTGAGACAGAGTTTTATTCTTGTTGCCCAGGCTGGAGTGCAAAGGCGTGATCTTGGCTCACCGCAACCTCCACCTCCCAGGTTCAAGCTATTCTTCTGCCTCCGCCTCCCGAGTAGCTGGGATTACAGGCATGCGCCGCCACACCCGGCTAATTTTATCTTTTTTTGGTGGAGATGGGTTTTCTCCATGTTGGTCAGGCTGGTCTCAAACTCCTGACCTCAGGTGATCCACCTGCCTTGGCCTCCCAAAGTGCTGGGATTAGAGACATGAAACACTGTGACTGGCCACATCCAGCTAATTTTTAAATTTTTAGTAGAAATGGTGTCCTCTCATGTTGCCCAGGCTGGTCTTGAACCCTGAGCTCAAGCAATCCTTCTGCCTCTGCCTCCCAAAGTGCTGTGATTATAGGTTTAAGCCACCATGCCCAGCCGGATATTAAATATCAATGTCAGGTTTGTAGGGCCAAACCTCCCAACTGTAGCAGAGTGACAGGGAAGTGATTAGATCATGAATGTGGAGCATTTGTGATAGGATTAGTACCCTTATAAGAAGAGACACTAGCCGGGCGCGGTGGCTCAAGCCTGTAATCCCAGCACTTTGGGAGGCCAAGATGGGCGGATCACGAGGTCAGGAGATCGAGACCATTCTGGCTAACATGGTGAAACCCCGTCTCTACTAAAAAATACAAAAAACTAGCCGGGCGAAGTGGCGGGTGCCTGTAGTCCCAGCTACTCGGGAGGCTGAGGCAGGAGAATGGCTAAACCCGGGAGCGGAGCTTGCAGTGAGCTGAGATCCGGCCACTGCACTCCAACCTGGGCGACAGAGCAAGACTCCGTCTCAAAAAAAAAAAAAAAAAAAAAGAGAGACGAGATTTCTCTCTCTCTCTGGGGACACATCAAGAAGATGGCCATCTGTGAATCAGGAGACAGGTCCTCACCAGACACCAGATCTGCTCGCACTTTGATCTGGAACCTCCCGGTCTCCAGAATGTTGAGGAATCATGTTTCTTGCTTATGCCGCCCAGTCTATGGGGATAATTTCTTTTATTTTATTTTTTTGAGACAGAGTCTTGCTCTGTTGCCCAGGCTGGAGTGCAGTGGCGTGATTTTGGCTCACTGTAGCCTTTGCCTCAAGTTCAAACAATTCTCCTGCCTCAGCCTTGCAAGTAGCTGGGAATACAGGCATGTGCCACCATGCCTGGCTAATTTTTGTGTTTTTAGTAGAGACAGGGTTTTGCCACGTTGGCCAGGCTGGTCTCAAACTCCCGACCTCAGGTGATCCACCCGCCTAGGCCTCCCAAAGCCATGGGATTACAAGCCTGAGCCACGGGGCCAGCCTGTGGGGATGATTTGTTACAGCAGCCTAAACTGAGACAGATGGCTCCAAGCCTTACCCACAAAAATGACCATACTTATACCTTACCAACCTTCTGCCAGGTCCCAAATAGTGACTTTGTTTTTGTCCCCAATTTTGGGGAAGTAGACGTAGCTTCCATTGTGGGACACTGCAGTGAGGCCAGTGCGGTCCAGAAATGGCGCAGGGACCCGGGACCTATGAGCGTTGCTGAGATCCCAGACTTTGAAAGATGAGGACTGCAGGGAAGCAGACGCCACCAAAGCCCCACCGCGGGCCAGCAGGTTCACTGGGGCCCCGACGCCTTCCAGGATGTCCAGCAGGGTCCCCTGTTCTGACAGACTCCACACCTGAGGAAGCAGAACAGGAGGGCAGATCTGACGTCTTCTGTGGACAACCGTAGTTCAGAAACGCGCTTCAGCCCACTGGGCTGGGCACGGTGGCTCATGCCTGTAATCCCAACATTCTGGGAAGCTGAGGCAGGTGGATCACCTGAGGTCGGGAGTTCGAGACCAGCCTGACCAACATGGAGAAACCCCATCTCTACTAAAAATACAAAAAATTAGCTAGGCGTGGTGGTACAAGCCTGTACTCCCAGCTACTCAGGAGGCTGAGGCAGGAGAATCGCTTGAGCCTGGGAGGTGGAGGTTGCAATGAGCCAAGATTGTGCCATTGCACTCCAGCCTGGGCAACAAGAGCGAAACTCTGTCTCAAAATAAATAAATAAAAATAAAAATAAATAAATAGGCTGGGCGCAGTGGCTGTAATTGCCTGTAATCCTAGCACTTTGGGAGGCCGAGGCGGGCAGATCACAAGGTCAGGAGATTGAGACCATCCTGGCCAACATGGTGTAACCCCATCTCTACTAAAAATACAAAATCAGCCAAGTGTGATGGTACACGCCTGTAATCCCAGCTACTTGGGAGGCTGAGGCAGGAGACTCGCTTGAACCTGGGAGGCAGAGATTGCAGTGAGCTGACATTGCACCACTGCACTTCAGCCTGGTGACGGAGTGAGACTCCATCAAAATAAAAATAAAAATAAAAATAAAAATAAAATAAGAAAATAAGTAGTACACTTCAGCCCACTCATATACCTAAGGTGAATTTTCAGGCTGTAGTTCAAGGGCCTTCACATCTTCCCATTCCTTTACCTTCCTCAGGCTTGAACCCAGCAGCTTCCAAAGCAGTTATCAAAGTGTGTTCCGGGGAACCCCTGGAGGGTGCCCTGCAAACCTTTTTTAGAGGGTGCCCTGTAAATCTTTTTTAGAGGGTCTGGAAGCTCAAAACTTTTAATGTTTTTTATTTATTATTATTATTATTATTTTATTCTAGCCAGGCACAGTGGTTCACGCCTGCAATCCCAGCACTTTGGGAGGCCAAGGTGGTTGATCACCTGAGGTCAGGAGTTCGAGACCAGCCTAGCCAACATGGTGAAAATACAAAATTAACTACTAAAAATACAAAAATTAACCAGGCATGGTGGTGGGTGCCTGTAATCCCAGCTACTCGCGAGACTGAGGCAGGAGAATTGCTTGAACCCAGGAGGTAGAGGTTGCAGTGAGCTGAGATCACACCACACTGCCCTCTAGCCTGGGCGACTGAGCTAGACTTGATCTCAAAAAATAAAAAGAAGATTATTCTTATTTTTGGGGGGATAGGTTCTTGTTTTGTCACCCAGGCTGAAGTGCAGTGGCGTAATCACAGCTCACTGCAGCCTCTACCTCCCGGGCTCATGTGATCCTCCCACCTCAGCCACTTGAGTAGCTAGGACTACAGGCACGTGCCACGATGCCCAGCTAATTTTTGTGTTTTTTTGTAGAGACTGGGTCTCGCTATGTTGCCCAGGCTGGTCTTGAACTCCTGGGCCCAAGTGATCCACCTGCCTTGGCCTTCCAAAGTACTGGAATGACAGGTGTGAGCCACTGCGCACAGTCTATTTGTCAATTTATTTAAAACTGGAAAAAAATAGCTCATAAGAAGGAAGGGGAAAAAAAGAGAGAACTTCAAGGGGCCTGAGACTAAAACACTGAAGATCCGCTGTTTCACCATCTACTTTTCTCGCCAGCTTGGACAACTTTGAACTTAAATTGAGAATTTTCCTCCCCTACAACCCTGCTCCACTTTGAAGGCCTAAATCTGCCCCCAAGGTTTCAGGATCATTTTGGGAATGTTACCTCCTTTGTTGAACATTTCGGTAATTCCCAACCAGGTCTGCCACTGGGGCGGAGGATACGCCCCCATATCCTCCCAGTGAACTCACCTATTTTGCCTGCACTCGTTTTTGTGGGTGTCTGTATTTTGCAGCCAAAAATCCCCAAAGAATCACATTGTCTATTCCCGAGGCGGAGGTGAGGGTGATCTCCCCTCACCTGAATGAGCGCATCCAGGGACCCTGTGACGATCAGGTTGTTCTCAGGACCGAAAACAGCCGTCTCCACCATGTCTTCATGTTCCAGATCCGTGGCCATGAACCGGCGAAAGCCTCTCGAGTCCGCCAAGAATATCCGCACTGATCTTCCGAAGCCTGAAACGGCAGGAACTGGGGTTACACCTCTCATGCCTGGAGGGGGTTGAGGGTCATTCCTTCCATCAACAGAGGCATTTTGGAGGCTGGGTGTGGTGGTTCATGCCTGTCATCCCAGCACTTTGGGACGCCAAAGGGGGCAGATCACTCGAGGTCAGGAGTTCGAGATCAGCCTGGCCAACATGGTGAACCCCAATGTTTCATGTATTTTACTCTCTACCTAAAATACAAAAATTAGCCAGGTGTGGTGGCGCATGCCTGTAATCCCAGCTACTCAGGAGGCTGAGGCAGGAGAATTGCTTGAGCCCAGGAGGCAGAGGCTGCAGTGAGCTGAGATTGCACCACTGCATTCCAGCCTGGGCAACAAAGCTAGACTCTGTTTCAAAAAAAAAAAGGATGTTTTGGAGGCCCTGCTAGGTGCCAGGAGAAGGGATCCAGGATGGGGAAGGTGGATTCAGTCCTGTCCTCATCTGCACATAGCCCACAGCAGGTTGGGGGCGGGGGGAATGCTGACTTCTGTAATCACTCATCTTTTTCTTTTTTGAGATGGAGTCTTGCTCTGTCACTGAGGCTGGAGTGCAATGGCATGATCTTGGCTAACTGCAACCTCTGCCTCCTGGGTTCAAGCAATTCTCCCACCTCAGCTTCCTGAGTAGCTGGGATTATAGGTGCTCATCACCACGCCTGGCTAAATTTTGTATTTTTTAGTAGATACTGGGTTTCACCATGTTGGCCAAGCTGGTCTCAAACTCCTGACCTCAAGTGATCCGCCCACCTTGGACTCCCAAAGTGCTGGGATTACAGGCGTGAGCCACCGTACCCAGCCACTAATCACTCATCTTAAGGAAACTTGTAACGTTATTATAATGAAACTGTAAGTTCTTGGAGAGCAGGGACTGCCTCTTTGGCTCATCATGGTATCTCAGAAACTAGCACAAAGCTGGGCACACAGCAGGCCTTTGATAACTATGACGGAAGGAAGGGAGGAAGGAGAGAGGAGAGTCAAGGAGATAGAGAGGAAGAAAAAAAGTAAAGAGGAAGGGAGGAAGGAGAGAAATGAGAAGGGAAAGAAGGAAGGAAGAAGAGGAAAGAAAGTAAGAAGGGAGAAAGGAAGGGATAGTGGCAGGAGGCAGGTAAATGCCTAGCCAGATAGGAATGGGTCCCTGGTGAAACTGTACCTTTGAACCAAAAACAGCCTGGGCTGCTGGTTCCAAATGAAATCCACAACCCAGAGTGAGAACTCCTGTGCCTTTTTGCCCACCCTTTCCTGATTGATTCTTTCTGAATAAGACTTTTTTGGCAGTAGCATGATCTTGGCTCACTGCAATCTGCACCTCCTGGGTTTAAGCAATTCTCATGCTTCATCCTCCTGAATAGCTGGGATTACAGGTGCCTGCCACTGTGCCTGGCTAATTTTTGTGTTTTTCCTAGAGATAGGGTTTCACCGTGTTGGTCCGACTGGTCTGAACTTCTGATCTCAGGTGATGGCCCACCTTGGCCTCCCAAAGTGCTGTAATTACAGACATGAGTCACTGCACCTGGCCTGAAGAATGCTTTTTAACCAATTGAAAGTTACCTTTTCCAATACTACCTACTGCCTGCCCCTCCCCCATCCTGTGCCTATAAAAACTCCCAGACTCAGACATACTGAGAAAGATGACCCGACCTTCACATCCCCTCTCCTCTGAGTGCTGTTTCATTGCTCAATGAAATTCTCTGTCCTTATCACTTTTCAATTGTCAGCATGACTTCATTCTTCTTGGACATGGGACAAGAGCTTAGGACTCACTGGTTGTGGGTACCCAGGAAGGCTGTAACACTGTGGCTCTCTGTCCCTGCTGGCAGAGGGCAGCTGCCCCATGCAATAGAAGCAGTGGTGGGGCCAAGCCAGTCCCAGAGCTGTAGGCCAGAAAGGGGAAAGGGGCTGACTGAGCTGCTAACGTGCCACTATCCATTAGGTTGCAGATGGTGGAAATAAAAGAGCAAATTAGGCTGGGTGTGGTGGCTCATATTTGTAATTCCAGCACTTTGGGAGGCCAAGGCAGCCTGGCCAACATAGTGAAACTCCGTCTCTACTAAAAATACAAAAATTAGTTGGGTATGGTGGTGTATGCCTGTAATCCCAGCTATTCAGGAAGCTGAGGTGGGAGGATTGTTTGAGCCCAGAAATTCAAGCCTGCAATGAGTTATGATGGAGCCACTCCACTCCAGCCTGGGTGACACATCAAGACCCTATCGCAAAAAAAAAAAAAAAAAGAAAGAAAAAGAACAGAAAAATGGTGTCTAGTCTAGTTTTTGTGCCATAACTGCAGAGTTGAGTCTTTGCAACTGAGACTGTCTCATCTAGACTGCAAAAACTGTTTACTATGAGGCCATTTGACAGAAAAAGTTTGCTAACCTCTGGCCCTAGGACCTTGCTCTGTTCCCAAGCCCTACTGCCTTCTCCAGCCTGATCCCGATTAGCTTCCTCACTACTCCAAATGAGAGCTAAATGCTACCTGCAGCGAGGAGGGACTCATCTTCAGAGACCACCAGGAACCTCACAGCATCTGGAAGCTTCTCCAGCAATCTGTCCTCTTTGGAGGAAACCTGTGCAGAACCAAGGATGCCTGTCAGGCACTTCCACGGGTTAAGGCTTACAGGTTTGGAATTTTTTCTTTTTTTTCTTTTTTTTTTTTTTTTTTGAGACGGAGTCTCGCTCTGTCACCCAGGCTGGAGTGCAGTGGCCCGCTCTCTGCTCACTGCAAGCTCCGCCTCCCGGGTTCGCGCAATTCTCCTGCCTCAGCCTCCCGAGCAGCTGGGACTACAGGCGCCCGCCACCTCGCCCGGCTTATTTTTTTGTATTTTTAGTAGAGACGGGGTTTCACCATGTTAGCCAGGATGGTCTCGATCTCCTGACCTCGTGATCTGCCCGTCTCGGCCTCCCAAAGTGCTGGGATTACAGGCTTTAGCCACCGCGCCCGGCCCCTTTTTTTTTTTTTTTTTTTTTTTTTTTTGAGGCAGAGTCTCGCTCTGTCGCCCAGGCTGGAGTGCAGTGGCCGGATCTCGGCTCACTGCAAGCTCCGCCTTCCGGGTTTACGCCATTCTCCTGCCTCAGCCTCCTGAGTAGCTGGGACTACAGGCGCCCGCCACCTCGCCCGGCTAGTTTTTTGTATTTTTTAGTAGAGACGGGGTTTCACTGTGTTAGCCAGGATGGTCTCGATCTCCTGACCTCGTGATCCGCCCGTCTCGGCCTCCCAAAGTGCTGGGATTACAGGCTTGAGCCACCGCGCCCGGCCTCTTTTTTTCTTTTTTCTTTTTTTTGAGATGGAGTCTCACTCTGTCTCCCCAGCTGGAGTGCAGTGGCACAATCTCCGCTCACTGCAACCTCCGCCTCCCAGGTTCAAGCAATTCTCCTGCTTCAGCCTCCTGAGTAGCTGGGATTACAGGCATGTGCCACCACGCCTGGCTAATTTTTGTATTTTCAGTAGAGACGGAGTTTCACCATGTTGGTCAGTCTGGTCTTGAACTCCTGACCTCAGGTGATCCGCCTGCCTTGGCCTCCCAAAGTGCTGGGATTACAGGCATGAGCCACCACACCTGGCTGACCCCATCTCTTAATAAAAGTTTTAGCTAGGCATGGTGGTACAGCCCTGTGGTCCCAGCTACTCAGGAGGCTAAAGCAGGAGGGTCACTCTTGCCCCTAGGAGTTGGAGGCTGCAGTGAGCTATGACTGTGCCACCGCATTGCAGCCTAGGTGACAGACTGAGACTCTGTCTCTAAAAATATTTTTTTAATTGAAAAAATAAAAGTTGGCCAGGTATGGTGGCTCATGCCTGTAATCCCAGCACTTTGGGAGGCTGAGGCGGGTGGATCAGTTGAGGTCAGGAGTTCAAGACCAGCCTGGCCAACATGGTGAAACCCCATCTCTACTAAAAATACAAAAATTAGCCAGACACGGTGGCGCATGCCTGTGGTCCCAGTTACTGGGGAGGCTGAGGCAGGAGAATTGCTTGAACCCAGGAGGCGGAGGTTTCAGTGAGCCGAGATCATGCTGCTGCATTCCAGCCTGGGCAACAAAGTGAGACTCTTTCTCAAACAAAAACAAACAAACAAACAAAAAGTGTTTTTAAAAAATGGTAAAAAACAAATTCTGGCCAGGCACAGTGGCTCACACTTGTAATCCCAGCACTTTGGAAGGCTAAAGTAAGATGATTGCTGGATTGCTTGAGCCCATAAGTTTGAGACCAGCCTGGGCAACATAGTGAAACCCCCATCTCCACAAAAAACAACACTAATAATTGGCCAGGCATGGAGTCGTGCACCACTGCACTCCAGCCTGGGCGACAGAGTGAGACTCCATCTCAAAAAAAATTAAATAATCAAATAAATAAATGGTCAGGCATAGTGGCTCACTCCTGTAATCCCAGCACTTTAGGAAGCCAAGGTGGGTGGATCAGCTGAGGTCAGGAGTTCAAAACCAGCCTGACCAACATGGTGAAACCCATCTCTACTAAAAATACCAAAAAATTAGCTGGGCATGGTGGCAGGTGTCTGTAATCCCAGCTACTCAGGAGGCTGAGGCAGGAGAATCGCTTGAACCCAGCAGGCGGAGGTTGCAGTGAGCAGAGATTGTGCCACTGCACTAAACTTCCTCTCAAAAACAAAACAAAACAAAGATAGAAGGCAAGATTATTTTTCCCAACTTCTAGCATGTCTGAGCATTTCAAGCTGAGTTAATGTTCTCATCATAGACAGTAAAGGTGCTTACCAAAGAGATGGAGCCATTGCTAAACCCGGGTAACAAGCTTTCCTTGCTTCTGGACTGAGATGGCACACGTAGGTGTTTCTTCTTTGATGCTGGACATATGTTGCTGCCCCTGAAGTTTTCCTGTGGCTGAGTTCCACAGACTGACCACACCATCCCTGGACACTGTCAGCAGCGTGGCCTGGGAGGCCAGCATGGCCATGCACATCCAAGGATCAGAGGCATCTCCCAGGATATGGAAAACCGGCTCTGCAGTTTCCAGATTCCAAGCATTGATCTAATAGAATAATAAAGAGGAAGCAGTATCTTGGCAGGAGACCTAGGCTGTAAGTTTCCCAGAGTCAAACGCAAGATGCGTTCGTTCTCTTGTATACTTTATACATTTTCTTTTCTTTTGGAGACAGATCCTCTCCTTTTCACCCAGGCTGGAGTGCAGTGGTGCAATCATGACTCACTACAGCATCGACCTCCTGGGCTCAAGTAATCCTCCTACCTCAGCCTCCCAAGTAGCTGGGACCACAGACACACACCACCATGCCTGGCTATTTTTAAATTTGTTTTTGTAGAGACAGGGTCTGACTATGTTGCCCAGGCTGCTCCTGAGCTCCTGGGCTCAAGCTATCCTCCCTGCTCGGCCTCTCAAAGTGCTGGGATTATGAGTGTAAGCCACTGCACCCGCCCCATGCATTTTATTTTTAACACTCCCAATTCAGAGAAATAAAGGAGAGGTGGGCGAGGCCTCACGTGTGATTTTAAATTCATTAGCTACCTTACAAAAGGTACAAAGAAACAAATGAAATCAATTTTAGTATTATATTTTATTTAACTCAATATGTCCAAGTGGTGTCACTTCAACATATGATCAATACAAAAATTATTATTGAGATAGTTTATATTATTTTTACTATACTAGGTCTTTGGATTTCAGTATGTTGGGATAGTCACATTTCAAGTGTTTTAATTAATTAATTAATTATTTTTTTTAATGTTACTTTCAGTTCTGGGATACATGTGCAGAACATGCAGGTTTGTTACATAGGTATACATATGCCATGGTGGTTTGCTGCAACTATCAACCCATCATGTAGGTTTTAAGCCCTGCATGCATTAGGCATTTGTCCTATTGCTCTCCCTCCCCTTGCCCCCTACTGCCTGAATTTCAAATACTTAATAGGTACCTCTGGTTGGTGACTCCCATTTTGGGCAGCATGATTTATATGCACCGATATTACTGTCAACAACCACCAACAATTACTCATGTAACATAACAATAGCTAGATATCAATTATTTGGTGCTTACAGTGTGCTAAGCACTATGCTAGGATGTGTCTCATGATCTTATGAGGAAGGAGAAGCAATGAGACTCGGAATGGTGAATGACATGACCAAAGTCACTCAGTTCCCAAGAAACTTAACTGGGAGTTAAATAAAGGTTTTTTTCTTCCTGGCATCAATTACTAAGCTATTACCCACGATGCTATTGTGTGTCTCCATTTATAAAACTATGAAATCATAGGGTTATGATTGATATAATGGAATAACACAGTGGAATAGACATTGTTTTCAGAAGCCCACGGAACATTTAGAGAGACTACAAAACAGGCTGGGCATGATGGC